>NC_060126.1:402662166-402964499 GCF_021461395.2 Schistocerca americana | reverse complement strand
ACCCTCCACAGCAGTCCAAAGTGGTCAGATTGCTTTTTTAAGTGGGTTAATAACATCGTTTTTCTTGTGAGCTTACAATTTACATCTGTAAATTCCAGCCATCCCCATAGGTAGTTGCTTTTTAGAGAAAGACAGTAGGCGGCACTGTCGAAAGCTTGAAATGCATGTCATACACATGACGGCACGTGGCAACGACCGAAACCGTAGACAGCAGTTTAGAATCAGAAGATTATCATGCTAGACCATTAAGACTTCGTCTCTGTGAAACAACCTAAGTTTCATCGCTTCCCACAATTACGCAGGGTGGTTCAAAAAGAAAAGATCTCAACTGTTTATTACAGACAAACTTTGAAAGATAGAAACACATTGTCCATGTCATTGGACAGAGGCAGGTTTAAAGTTTAATATTCGCACGAAGATTATACCATACACTCACCAACAGCACGCCCCAGAAACATGGAAATAAGTCCATTTCATTCCACACAAGAATCAGCAGGTCCCTGATTATTGAACCGACACCTATAACAAGTCGATTTCTAAGCTATTGAAGTGTAGTTGTCATAGGTGGGACAAAGGTTCTTTATTTTGTGTACCTCCAGAGAAAAAAAATCGGAAGGTGTGAGGTCTGGTGACATGGAAGGCCAAAACCAATGAATAAGATCTATCATTGTGGCATGGAGTTGTCAAGATAACGCCGCACCTTAACGTGAAAGAGAGGCGGAGAGCCGTCGTGGATTAAAGTAAAATCATTGGAATCTTCAGTTAGTTGAAGAAAACCAGTTTTTCAGCATGTCCAGGTATGACATTCCTGTTAACAGTTTCCTCCGCAAAAAATGAATATCTGTAAACTTTATGAACAGAAATGGCACAAAATACGCGCAGTTTCCGTAAGTCTCTTCCCTGTTATACGACGACGCCAGGATTTTGTGATCCTCAAATTCTTACAGTACAGGTGAAACGTTCGATTCGTCCGAAAAGATGAGTCGTTCGGGAAAAGAGTTCTCTACCATATCCTGGTAAATGAAACGTAAAATTCGTGTCTTCTTTTATGGTCGCCGGGACTCAATTGCTGCAGTAGCTGCAACTTGTAAGGCATCATATGCAGGCGTTGTTTCAGAATAAGGCATAGCGTTGTTTGAGGGAACTGACGTTCCCATTGTGCCCGTCTTCCAAATGCTCCTTGTGAACGTTTCTCGGATACGCTCGGCATTTTCGTCAGACGTGCGTAGCCGATCAATGATCTTCGCTTTGTATATGCAGCATAGTGCTCAGAGCCATTTGTATATGCAGCCAACTTCCAAGAATTTTGTACACCAATTTTGCTTACCTATGAGACTTCTTTCAAGCCGTGTATGTCACTGAAACCCTGATATACACGCACCTCAATCTGGACCAATATGGCCCGGAATGATTCACGTATTACAATACATGCATTTGTGACTGCAGTTAGTTTTTCGTATGCAAAACAGTCAATTCCACATTCATCGTTATATGAAAAACGTCAACGAGAAGTACGAGATTTTGTTTCAATTATATGGAACGGAAGTCGTGGACATAAAAGTTTAAACACTTTTTGGATGCAAAGTGATGAAACAAGATCGAGTTAGGACACTGTGGTGTCACCGCCAGACACCACACTTGCTAGGTGGTAGCCTTTAAATCGGCCGCGGTCCGTTAGTATACGTCGGACCCGCGTGTCACCACTGTCAGTGATTGCAGACCGAGCGCCGCCACACGGCAGGTCTAGAGAGACTTCTAGCACTCGCCCCAGTTGTACAGCCGACTTTGCTAGCGATGGTTCACTGGCAAATTACGCTCTCATTTGCCGAGACGATAGTTAGCATAGCCTTCAGCTACGTCATTTGCTACGACCTAGCAAGGCGCCATTATCATTTGCTATTTATCTTGTGATGCATGTACCGTCAGACCGATGTTCACCAATTATGGAGTAAAGTTAAGTATTCCAGAAGTTACCTACCTTTTTTTGCTAGTTTCAACTCCTTTAACTGTTCCAGACCTCACGCCAGCCTGCGTGAGCTTAAACGCGTGCCTTTCGGCTATCTCATAGTGGCTTGGCTGTCTTGCCAAGTCACAACAGAGACAACATGGAACAAGTGCGACATGTGTCTCTACATTGATGACAGTCTCTGAGATTGGCATCCGAGATGCTGCAGATTATCAAGGAGTGTGACACGGCTACCATTCGCAAAGCTTTAG
The DNA here is from genome assembly GCF_021461395.2 of Schistocerca americana. Lineage (NCBI taxonomy): Eukaryota > Metazoa > Arthropoda > Insecta > Orthoptera > Acrididae > Schistocerca > Schistocerca americana. Next base: position 402,962,282 of record NC_060126.1, on the reverse strand, counting down.
TCGAGGTGTTTCGGAATTGTGCTGTACGAACTGACTGACAATAAGAACGTAACAGGAAAGGAACATGCTGAAAGTTTCAGATGTAAACCATTACTTATTACAGGAGATCCTTCGTGCGGTCGCAGCACTTTGCTGTCCGCATCACATTTCGACGGACCACCAAAGACATTACTGGATGTCAGTCCTTCCATCCATTTCAAAGAAGCCGTTCACGTCAGTTTTCGGCATCTTTCGAAAAACATAATCGTAGGAAATATTTTTTATTCGTGTCAGAAGTTTCACAACATACAAATTGATCATCAATAGTTGTTGTCATCTTGCTTGACAAATATGCAGAATAGCGTATTTGACCAAGCTACTGAAATATGGGCGTAGTAGTGAATATCAAGAAACGTCATTCAGTGTCAAATAATATTCGTCCAGAATTCAGTATATCCTCCTCACTGAAGAAAACGAAACAGTACGGACACTGAAACGTATGTTCAAATTCAAATGTTCGAATGTGTGAATTACGAAGGGACCAAACTGCTGAGATCATCGATCCCTAGACTTACACACTACTTAAACTAACTTATGCTAAGACCCACACCCATGCCCGATGGAGGACTCGAACCTCCGGCGGGAGGGGCCGCGCAGTCCGTGACATGGCGCCTCAAACCGAGCGGCCCCTCCGCGCGACTGAAACATATGTACCATTGTCTGCTCCTCTCCACAGGAATATTGTGATGATTTTCCTGATATTCCCCTCTTAATGAGGTCGTTCCTTGCTCTGATAACCCCCATGATTGCTCAAGGGCTTCCATATAAGTGGGAATGCCCCCTCCCAGCAATACATGAAGAGAGAGACGATGACGAGTGTTGTTCAATGAATGAATGTGACAATCGGTCGTATATGGGACAATGCCAGAAAGCGCTACAGCGTTTCCTGTATGTTGGTTTATTCAAGTCCAAAACAGATCGCGCAAGAGAAAGGCCAGTTTAAGATCATTCCGCACTTGCTTCTCAGTAAACACTGAGTTGCGTCCAGCTCGCGTTGTTGCCGTTCATAACTTGGCGTCTTGTAATAGCGGCAGTGGCGTCTCGTTCCCTTCTTGTGTTAATGGCGCCACTGAGTTTGCTAGTATTGTTTGTCCACGAGTGGCAGCAGCAGCGGTTATCGATTGCCAGTACTGTGGTACTATCTTTGTTGCCACGGCTGGTATTTCTGGGTCGTCGTGCGTGTCAGGCAGTTGGGCTTCGGGCGGAGCAGCGAGGATGTCCGCAGCGCGAGGGCAGGCCGGGACTGCTGGTGGCGTGCAGGCGCTGTCGGATGGAGGGGCTGTAGCCGACGACCGAACCCAGGACGTTTGCAGTTGAGTGAACCTTATCTAGTAGTGAAACCTCCACTGTTTGAGGTCTCGCTGTTGTTTGCGTGTTGCTGCTCCCACGGTCAGTGAGACCAACCGCAACAAGTGGAGTCTGTCAGGTTGGCGAAAGCTATTAACCACCTTCTGCTGCTTGATGTTAGTTTGGATTTAGCGTTATTATTGCTGAAGTGCAACCAGCGGTATCTTACTGCCTAGTGACCGCTAACACCCCAGTTACCTGCCCTGGAGGTTAGTGTATTTTGCGACAGTGTACTTTTCCTCGTCTTGCCGATGCTGTCCGGCAACGTGTGTAATTTGACAGCTTCCTTGATTGGGGTATGGATAACTGTTTTTTTTTTGTCTACCTGAGTCATAGTGGTTCCTTCTGCCTTTTGGTGTTTTAAACGCCGGATTCTGGAGACGCAGTGCTGTCTGTCACTTAGCTCTCGCCTGAATTATTCCTACATTGTACTGATTATCTGGCGTTAGGTGGATTTGCTAAGAAGGTTGATCGGCGTTTAAACCGTCTCGGGTTTGAGTTGCCCTCCTTAGGTGAACATTACTCTTGGCTGCCTGTCTCACCGCTTACACAGCTGTAGTCACCTTCCTCAGGTCGATCCAGGGAGCACTGTCTGTGTATCACTCCATCTTACTTGGTCAAGTCGTCATAACTGCTTAAAATTTATCCTAATGTTTTAAAGTGTAATCGCCTTCCTCACTTTTAATTCAGGCCTTCAGCCGTTAATTGTTTGTAACACTGCTTGCGGCCTTCAGCCAACAAATAATTTTCAATTCTGTCTTGATAAGGCCTTCAGCCGTTACTATGGCTTGTTACAGTTTATTAAGATTGTTAAAAGGGTTTTAGTATTTTTAACGTCTAATTGCCCACTTTATTTGTAAGTCAAGCCTTCAGCCATTGCGTATTCCGAAACTGCTTGTGGAATTCAGCCAACAGATAATTTTGAATTCTTTCTTAATCAGGCATTCAGCCATTAATTGTTCGTAACATTGCTTGTGGCTTTCAGCCGACAAATAATTTTCAATTCTTTCTTAATAAGGCCTTCAGCCGTTACTATGGCTTGTTACAGTTTTTGACTGTTTAAGAAGAAAATATCTTAGTATTTGTTAATATGCAACTGCCTTCCTCACTTGTAATTCAGGCCTTCAGCTGTTGAGTATTGTTAAGTTGTTTGTGGCTGTCAGCTGACAAAAATTTTGAGTTCTTTCTTAATAAGGCCTTCAGCCGTCAGTGTAGTAAAATCTTTTAAAATGATTGTTGAAAGTTATTTCCTGAAATAAAGTGTATGTGTTTACTGTAGCCAACAGTAGCTGATTACATCCCCACCCACAATCGTTGCCTTATCCTGCCTCTTCCTGCCTACCAGATTACAAACACAGATGGAATTCCTTTCGTGTCGCCTTCTGACTGCTCTGATGCGATCCACCACGATTTCCCCTCCTGTGCCAAACCCTCCAACTCAGAACAGCACTTACATCCAGCATTGTCTGTTATTTGTTGCAGGTACTGCAGTCTCTTGGGGGAATATCCAAAGGACAGTCCTTCTTCGTCGTAGTCTGGCTGGGAATTTCGTTGTGTAACTGCCCGACATTCGGCTAAGATTGAAAGTTCCTTTGCTCGGAGTTAATACTACATCTCGACCATCTGTTCTACCTGTGCTAGGGAAATGATTAATCTTCGCACAGACGCCCAAGCAGTTGTTGATTTTAGAAGTTCTGTCGAACACACTGTATTTTAACTATCTGATGATACTATGAAGGAGGTTAGAAGTTAGAAGTTCCCAACTCGGGAACGTCCGCCCAAGAGTAGTACGGGGTGTTAGAAAATTCCCGTTATAAACTTTAGGACTTGTAGAGCGGAGTGAGTACACAATATTTTGAATAGGAACCTATGTCTGGAGACGTACGGTTTCCGTTCTACGACGGTTTAGCTTCAGATGTTTAACTCATCCACTTCTTGAGAAACTGAGGTAGGTGCGACGCAGTACAATTTAGGAGTGTGATGGACTATGGGCGTAAGTGGACTTACGCCCGGTTGCCGTCAAAGTGCTAAATCGATACCTCCATATTTGAATTACCCACCTTGAAAATTTCAACTCGTTTTTTTTTGTGTATGCTAAGCAATCATCTTAAGAAGGCAGTGGATGACGGGCAGTTGCCACCTTGTTAACTGCATATTGACTCTGAGTTGCGTTGCTTGTTAAATTGTGTGATATAATGAGTGAAGTGAGTGGTAATGAGCCAGAAAATGACTTTACAGACCAAAAGAAGTCAGTGGGAATTTTGGCATTTAAAATAATAATAGCAATTTTCAAGATATTTTGTAGAGTTATCATGGTTTGATGGAAAAAGGGCGTAAATCATTCTTCATATTTTGGATAATATATCACAAATGGAAGAAATATTTTCAGATGTAAGGAACGATTCTGTATGTTAAAAGTATGGTCTAAGACAGAATTATTACATCATTCAAATATAACTGTTTTTCGATAAGATATAAACATGCAAATCTTCAACTCACTTTTAACGGAAATGCACTCTTCGGATTTAGATTAGATTAGTACTTGTTCCATAGATCATGAATACGACACATCATAATGATGTGGAACGTGTCAGGTTAATAAAAGGTGTCTATACAAGATATTACATTAGACAAAATATTACATGACACTCAATATTTTTAATTTTTTTGTGGGGGTTGGGAAATTACCCACTTACTATATCCAAAAATTCATCTAATGAGTAGAAGGAGTTGCCATTAAGAAATTCTTTTAGTTTCCTTTTAAATGCTATGTGGCTATCTGTCAGACTTTTGATGCTATTAGGTAAGTGACCAAAGACTTTTGTGGCATCATAATTTACCCCCTTCTGAGCCAAAGTTAGATTTAACCTGGAGTAGTGAAGATCATCCTTTCTCCTAGTGCTGTAGCCATGTACACTGCTATTACTGTTGAATTCGTTCGGATTGTTAATAACAAATTTCATAAGTGAATATATGTATATTGTGAGGCTACAGTGAAGATTACTAGCTCTTTAAATAAGTGTCTGCAGGATGATCTTGGATGAGCTCCAGCAATTATTCTGATTACACGCTTTTGTGCAATGAACACTCTTTTACTCAATGATGAGTTACCCCAGAATATGATGCCATACGAAAGCAGAGAATGAAAATTGGCGTGGTAAGCTAATTTACTCAGATGTATATCGCCAAAATTTACAATGACCCTGATAGCATAACTAGCTGAACTCAAACGTTTCAGCAGATCATCAGTGTGTTTTTTCCAGTTCAACCCCTCATCAATGCATACACCTAGAAATTTTGAGTATTCTACCTTAGCTACCGATTTCTGATTTAAGTCTATATTTAAGTCTATATTTATTAATGGGGTCATTCCATTTACTGTGCGGAACTGTATATACTGCGTTTTGTCAAAGTTTAATGAGAGCCCATTTGCAGAGAACCACTTAATGATTTTCTGAAAAACATCGTTTACAATTTCACCAGTTAATTCTTGTCTGTCGGGTGTGATAGCTATACTTGTATCATCGGCAAAAAGTACCAGCTTTGCATCTTCGTGAATATAGAATGGCAAGTCATTAATATATATTAAGAACAGCAGACGACCCAAGACCGAACCTTGTGGCACCCCATTCTTGATTGTTCCCCAGTTTGAGAAATCACCAGTTTTTTTGCATATTATGTGAACTGTTTATTTCAACTTTCTGCACTCTTCCAGTTAGATACGATTTAAACCATTTGAGCACTGTCCCATTCATACCACAGTACTTGAGCTTATCTAGAAGTATTCCATGATTTACACAATCAAAAGCCTTTGATAGATCACAAAAATCCCAATGGGTGACTTCCAGTTTCTCAGAGCAATTAATATTTCATTAGTGAAAGTATAGATAGCATTTTCCGTTGAAAAACCCTTCTGGAAACCAAACTGACATTTTGTTAAAATTTTATTTTTACAAAGGCGTGAAGCTACTCTACAATACATTACTTTTTCAGGAATTTTGGATAAGGCAGTCAGAAGAGAGATTGGGCGGTAGTTGTTGACATCAGACATATCCCCTTTTGTATGCAGTGATTTAACAATGGCATACTTCAGTCTATCTGGGAAAATACCCTGCTTCAGAGAGCTATTACATATGTGGCTAAGAATCACACTTATTTCTTGGGAACAAGCTTTTATTATCCTGCTGGAAATGCCATCAATTCCATGTGAGCTTTTATTCTTGAGAGACTTTATCATCTTCCTAATTTCAGAAAGAGAGGTGGGTGGAATTTGAATTGTATCAAATGGTGTGGGTAAGGCCTCTTCCGTTAACTGCCTAGCTTCTTCTAATGAACATTTAGATCCTATTTTCTCTACAACATTTAAAAAATGATTATTCAAAATGTTTTCAACTTCTGGCTTGTTGTTTATCAAGTTTCCATTCGCTTTGATGGTGATGCTGCCATCTTGTACTCTTGGTTGTCCTGTCTCCCTTGTAATAATATTCCAAATTATTTTGATTTTGTTATCAGAGATATTAATCGCAGACATGATGCACATGCTTCTGGACTTTTTAATAACCTTTCTTTATGTAGCACAGTAGTTTTTATAATATTTGGCTGTTTCTGGGTCATTACTCTTTCTTGTTGTTAGATACAGTTCCCTTTTGTGGTTACAAGATATTTTTATTCCTTTAGTAAGCCAAGGTTTTTTGCATGGTTTCTTATAATTAGATTTAACTACTTTCTTGGGGAAACAGTTTTCAAATTCTCTTACATGTGTATCGTGAAATAAGTTATATGTTAAATTAGCATCGGGTTTCTTGTACACCTCATCCCAGTCTAACTGCTGAAGATTTTCTCTGAAATTTCTAATTGTTGAGTCATTAATTGAATGCACAACTTTGGAGGGTAGTTCTGAATTACTGAATGGAGCTATGTCATATACTGTAACTAGCTGAGCATCATGATCAGAAAGCCCATTCTCAACAGGACAAGAATTTATGTTTTTAAATCTATCTTGGTCTATAAAAGTGCTATCTATCAATGTGCTGCTGTCCTTTACTACCCGAGTGGGAAAATTAATGACAGATGTCAAATTGAAACAACCGAGCAAGACTTCCAGGTCATTCTCCCTATTACACTCTTTCAGTGAATCAACATTGAAGTCCCCACAAATAATAATTTGCTTTCCCCTGCCTGACAGATAGAACAACAAGGTATCCAAGTTTTCCAGGAATAAATGAAAGTTTCATGTAGGGGACCTATATACTGTTACAATTATGAAAGAGCCCTCCTTCAGTTTAAGTTGACAGGCACATGCTTCTATATGTAGCTCTAGACAAAACTTTTTTGTACCTAAGCTTTCTACACAGTGATAGCTTTTCACATATATGGCAACTCCTCCTCCCCCTTATTCTCACTACTCATATGTGCAGCTAGTTTATAACCACTGATATTTACCTTTTCCATATCAGACACAATGTGATGCTCAGACAGGCATAGTATATCTATTACATTATCAAATTCAATGTCATCTAAACAAACCAGGAGCTCATCTACTTTATTCTTCAATCCCGGAATATTTTGGTGAAAAATGATAACATTATTTTTTACTTTACTTTTGTGAGAATCTACTTTTTTCTTTAATCCACCAATATTTTGGTTAAATATGATAACATTATTATTTACTTTCCTGTTGTGAGAATTTGTTTGAGTTTTGGACCTGTTTAGCACCTGCCTGCCTGAACTTCTCATTGGACACTGATATTAGTCTAAAAAAGAGGTACATCCCCCCCCCTTATGGATTTCGCTAACAACCCTGCCAGTTTACCCTTCCCTTTCCTATCGAGATGTACGCCATGCCTTGTGAAATCCCCCCTATCAATAACCTCGACAGGAACCAATCCAATGTCTGACAGAGCGGCCGCCCTACGCAACTGATCCAACTCCATATTTACCCTCCTGACAGAGCGGTTCAACTGGGGCTGATCATGCTGCACGAAAGCAGGCACCAGCCCAACATTGGTATGGCTCGTTGCTGAGGCTATTTTCACCAGGTCACACTCAATACTGTAGCCCTGATGCCTGTCTATACTGTTTCCCACTCCACCCACTATTATCACATGATCCTGCTTTGTGAAACCCTTGCACAAGGAACCTATATCCTCTACAACCTGGCTAAGACTTGCACTTGGCTTGAAAAAGTTTGTGACCTGGTACCTGTCACCTATTTTTTCCTGCAAAATCTGGCCCACACCTCTTTCATGGCTGCTACCTAGCAACACAACTTTCCTCTTACTTTCTACTTTTTTTGAAACAGTTGGTTTCCTAGTGAGATTCTGTTGCATCTTAACTACATCTACTTCTACTGGAGCCTCTTCCTTACTTAACTGTGGTAGCAAGGCAAATCTATTGGTTGTATCAGTTGGGGAACTGTCAGACACTGTCCTCTTTCTGTGGCCCCTGTTCCCATCTACCACTTCCCACCGCTGTTTGCCCTCCTCCCCCCTTAACCTCTTCAGTTCCTCCCTCGCTCTGTCCAAATCAGCCTGAAGGGCTCTAATTTTCTCCTCCTGTTCAGCTATAATCCTATCTCTTGAGCAAACCCTGCAAGAGAATGGAAGAGTCTCGTTTGCTTCCCCAATTCCCACGCCGCTACAATTTCCCCAATGAAACCACCTGTCACAACAGCTGCACAAAACCCCTGAACTAACTTTCCTACTGCAGCTCACACACTTGGTATCCGTGGTAGCCCATAGTCCATCAAATTCCTCAATTATTAGGTAACAATTCAAAAGGAAACATAACGAAACATCCGTTTATCAGGTAAACACATTTGTTTGTATTAACACTTACATATTACATGTTTACATTATTCCAAAACAAGAAAGAACCCAACATACTGTATGTATAGAACAGTGCTGATGCACTACAACAGCGGCTCGATGTGGCGACCACCAACGTTGATGCAGACAGTGCACCTAAGGAGCATATTCTGGTACACATTCGCCGTCCCTCCTGATGTGTCTTCAGTTTCTAGTGTAGCGGCCAGAACTCGTCTCAGTAGATATTCCTCTGCCTCTACAGGAGTCTCGTAAATTCAATTTTGCACACAACAACAGGTGATCGTCTGACGTAGTACACCTCATCCTGTCTACCCTATTGTACGCCAGGACAAGCAACGCTTAGACTTCCCTTAGCAGAATTTAAACCGCCGTAGAACGGAAACGGTGCGTTCCCAAGTAAGGGTTCCTATTCAAAATTTTACGTACCCACTCCCTTCTACAAGTCCTACAAGTTTGTAACGGGAATTTCCGAACACCGTGTATAACAGCAGCTGCGACAGCTGCTTTGCGCTCACTCAGATATTGTTATCTCAGCCGCGGACAAGGGCTCTGCTAGAGTAGTGTTGGACAAGCAGGATTATGTTCAAAAGATGCAGTGTTTACTGTCTGATTCGTCTTATCGCAAGATCAGTGGTCACCGACAAAAAAAGGTTGAGAGGAAGAACGTCCTGAAGAGAAGTTCCTCGTCGCAAGAGACGATGAATCGTAATAATTAATTGAGGTTATCTGTAGTGTTGTATTAACGAACCTATTCCTAGACGTGTTGAATTCCACATTCTTTTTATTCAATGGCTTGTTGTTTGAACAAAGAGATGAAGTTGTGATGGGGAGCTCTTCGTGTAGTATTATTACCATTCCATTTATGGGAGATTTCGAGGAACGTAATCTGGAATAGACGGCATTATGGCCTGATCGTTTTTCTTTTTCGGATATGTGGACGGTACTTTCGTTGTTTGGCCTTATGATAGTGAGAATTTAAACGTCTTTAAAGAATATCTGAATTCAGTCCACCCGAATATTCGTTTCACGATGGAGGAGGAAAAGTATGGCTGCCTTCCTTTCCTTGATGTGCTGGTCAGGCCGAACGTTGATGGTACGTTGGGACATGCTGTTTACAGGAAGCGTACTCACACTGACTTGTATCTACTGGCTGATAGCTGTCGTCATCCAACTCAGTGCGAAGGGGAATTTTGTACCTTGATTCACAGGGTCCACATCATCTCAGACCCTGAGATTTTGTCATTTGAGTTGGCCCATCTTGAGGTGAAAGATACATCACATACGCGTTGCGCTATCGACCAGCTGTTAATCAACTGACAAGGGGAGGCCGCCAATTGTGAAATTCAGATTCGATTCATACTGCGCATAATAAAAGCTCATGGCCAGAGGTGTAATGTGGCAAAGCACCAAGATGCACTTCTCAGCCGTTGTCGAGAAAATCGACAGTTAAAAGAAACCGTTGCGGTGAAATACTCTCTACGATTTATGATTTTCTACAGCGTCGTGGCGCAGCGGTAAGCGCTCGGGTTCGTAATCCGAAGGTCGCCGGATCGAATTTCGCGCGATGGAACATTTTTTTATTATTAATATATATATATATATATATATATATATATATATATATATATATATGTATGTAATGTACCACGAACTCAAATAAAACCAAAGGACATAACAGCAAGCTTAATAAAAAATATAAAAGAATAAAAATCACCACCTAAAAAAATTAATAAACTATTAATGAATTGCTTATGCATGTTGGTGAAGGCGGATCGCTCTCCAATTGTACCGCCTCCATTTTTCCGTTTTGTTTAACAGGGTGTACCAAAGCTCCCACGTCCGCACTGATTTTCGACGATGTTATAACTTGCGCTAGGGACCGCATCTACCTTCTTTCGAAGTTGGCAGGCAACTACGCTGTTATGCGGCGGCTCGTTTTGGCCCATTCAACATCTGTCCTTCAAGTGCAACGAGCGAGTAACGGAGTTTATATTTCATACCTGACACAGCAAATTTGTGTTCGTGGGGTTTTCTATTCTAATTCGAACGTTTGACTTACGCTATACGTATTCGTTCCGAAATATCGTTTCTACGTCTTCCGTTAACTATACGTGGTTAACATTATGAAGACAATTAATAACATTTGTGAAATACAACTTTGTTTGCGGAAAACATAATGATGGTCGAAGACGCCAGTTTTTCCACGACAAACGACTTTCAACAACTTACTATATGCATAATTGTTGCAACTGATTGCCGGGAATTTTATATATATATATATATATATATATATATATATATATATATATATATATATATATGTGTGTGTGTGTGTGTGTGTGTGTGTGTGTGTGTGTGTGTGTATACACACATTTGAATCACAAAAAACAAATACAAAAAAAAAAGGTTGCATGGCGCGAGATTCCATCCGGTGACCTTCGGATTACGAACCCGAGCGCTTACCGCTGCGCCACGACGCTTTAGAAAATCATTAATCGTAGAGAGTATTTCACCGTAACGGTTTCTTTTAACTGTCGATTTTCTCGACAACGGCTGAGAAGTGCATCTTGGTGCTTTGCCACATTACACCTCTGGCCATGAGCTTTTATTATGCGCAGTATGAATCGAATCTGAATTTCACAATTGGCGGCCTCCCCTTGTGAGTGATGAAAATATCGAGGTCGTTCCAAAGTCAACGAACTTCTTACCTTACGCACGTAGTATTTCAAAGAAGGTTGGAAACATGATGTGAAATGTGTTTCTGGGTCACGGTCTAAGATTAGGGCATTTTGCCTAAGGTACATGTCTACCGTATCCCTTTGAGAAGTGACAGACATGTATGACTAGCTATTACCCACGGCTGTGCTCACATATGATGGTTTTAGTATGATGAATAATGGCGAGTGAGTAAGCTATTGTACGTAGAATAACGTCAGCTGCCCGTACATGTCTGCCTGTTGCCTGTAGGGATGAGCTCAGCTCGTGTTTCGCCCTTCCTTTCAACTGCCGCAGTGCATGGCGAAGCAGCACGTGCAGTAGCGTAGCTGCCGAGTGTTGCTTGCGGAGTGACTTGCACCTGCACGTCGTGTTTCTGAAGTTGCCATACGTTATACGACGTGTACTTTATGCAACAAACTTAGTAACTTTCTAACATGGTTTATTTTTACTGATGTAAAAAAAGGCGATCCACTCTATGTTTTACCTTCTTAGGGGAAAATCTATTTTTTTTCTTTTTTTAACTTTCTAAAGTAGCCTATACTCTTCCTCGGCGTTCAAGCTGCCTACATATCAAACTTCATCAAAATCTATTCAGCGAATTTAGTCGTGGAGAAGTTACAGACACAGTTTAGCATTTATAATATTAGATGTGTCATGATGATCTCTCCATTGGCAAAAGATTCCGGAATAGTCCCCCATTCGGATCTCCGGGAGGGGACTGCCGAGGGGGAGGTTACCATGAGAAAAAGATTGAATAATCTACGAAAGCATAACGTTTTACGAGTTGGGGCGTGGAATGTCAGAAGCTTAAACGTGGTAGGGAAACGAGAAAATCTGGAAAGGGAAATGCAAAGGCTCAATCTAGATACAGTAGGGGTTAGTGAAGTGAAGTGGAAAGAAGACAAGGATTTCTGGTCAGCTGAGTATAGGGTAATATCAACAGCAGCAGAAAATGGTATAACAGGCGTTGGATTCGTTATGAATAGGAAGGTAGGGCAGAGGGTTTGTTACTGTGAACAGTTCAGTGACAGGGTTGTTCTTATCAGAATCGACAGCAAATCAACACCGACAATGATAGTTCAGGTATACATGCCGACGTCGCAAGCTGAAGATGAAGAGAGAGAGAAAGTGCATGAGGATATTGAAAGGGTAATACAGTATGTAAAGGGGGATGAAAATCTAATAGTCATGGGAGACCGGAATGCAGTTGTAGGGGAAAAAGTAGAAGAAAAGGTTGCAGGAGAATATGGGATTGGGACAAGAAATGAGAGAGGAGAAAGATTAACAGAGTTCTGTACTAAATTCCAGCTAGTAATAGCGAATACTCTGTGCAAGAATCACAAGAGGAGGAGGTACACGGGAAGGTTTGTTAGATTGCATCACGGACAGACAGAGATTTAGAAATCAGATACTGGATTGTAAGGCGTACCCAGGAGCAGATATAGACTCAGATCACAATATAGTAGTTGTTGTTGGTTGTTTTTGGGGGGAAGGAGACCAGACAGCGAGGTCATCGGTCTCATCGGATTAGGGAAGGAAGTCGGCCGTGCCCTTTGAAAGGAACCATCCCGGCATTTGCCTGGAGCGATTTAGGGAAATCACGGAAAACCTAAATCAGGATGGCCGGACGCGGGATTGAACCGTCGTCCTTCCGAATGCGAGTCCAGTGTGCTAACCACTGCGCCACCTCGCTCGGTACATTATAGTAGTGATGAAGAGTAGGCTGAAGTTCAAGACATTAGTCAGGAAGAATCAATACGCAAAGAAGTGGGATACGGAAGTACTAAGGAATGACGAGATACGTTTGAAGTTCCCTAACGCTATAGATACAGCAATAAGGAATAGCGCAGTAGGCAGTACAGTTGAAGAGGAATGGACATCTCTAAATAGTGCCATCACGAAAACTGAGAAGGAAAACATAGGTACAAAGAAAGTAACTACGAAGAAACCATGGATAACAGAAGAAATACTTCAATTGTTCGATGGAAGGAGGAAACACAAGAATGTTACGAGAATCTCAGGAATACAGAAATACAAGTCGCCGAGGAATGAAATAAATAGGATGTGCAGGGAAGCTAAGACGAAATGGCTGCAGGAAAAATGTGAAGACATCGAAATAGGCTGTAGGCTTTAAAATAACCAATAACGGACGGAGCAAGGAGGACATCAAAAGGAGACTAGCAATGGCAAAAAGGGCATTCCTGGCCAAGATAAGTCTACTAATGTGAAATATTGGCCTTTATTTGAGGAAGAAATTTCTGAGAATGTACGTCTGGAGTACAGCATTGTATGGAAGTGAAACATGGACTGTGGGAAAACCGGAACAGCAGAGAATCGAAGCATTTGAGATGTGGTGCTACAGACACATGTTGAAAATTAGGTGGACTGATAAGGTAAGGAATGAAGAGGTTCTGCAGAATCGGAGAGGAAAGGAATACGTGGAAAACACTGATAAGGAGAAGGGACAGGATGGTAGGACATCTGTTAAGACATGAGGGAATGACTTCCATGGTACTAGAGGGAGCTGTAGAGGACAAAAACTGTAGAGGAAGACAGAGATTGGAATAAATCCAGCAAATAACTGAGGACGTAGGTTGCAAGTGCTACTCTGACATGAGGTTAGCACAGGAGAGGAATTCGTGGCGGGCCGCATCAAACCACTTAGAAGAATGAGAACAAAAAAAAATTGCATGGATTACGCAAAATTTGTGTTAGTTGTAAAGTTGCCTAAATTATTCTGCAATACGTTAAGGTCTTTTGATCACTAGACAGTAAATGACGAAATTACCTGCTAACAATCTAAGAGAGCTGCTCAGATTTCCCCCAAATCGTTTATACAAATTAAGAGCAGCAGAGGATCTACATTAATTTCTTGATAAACCCCAGGTATAACTTCGGTTTCACTAGATCATTTTCCGTCAGTTGCTACGAACCGTGACCTTTCCGACTGAAACCAGTCGCACGGCAGAAACGATACCCCATAGGCTCGCAATCTGATTAGAAGACGCTTATGAGGCATGGTGTCAAAAACTCTATGAAAATCTATAAATATGTAACCAGTTTGAGATTATTACTCATTATTTCGTATTAATAATGAGCTAGTTGTGTTGTACAAGAACAACGTTTGCCGAATCGTTTCCTTCGAAGTATTTTATAGTATCAGAAAACAGTATATGTTGAAAAGTCCTATTGCAACTCAGTGTCAGTGATATGAGGCTATAAATTAAATGGATTATTTCTCCTTTTCCTGTGTATTGGTGTGACATGTGTAGGCTCCCAGTAATTTCGTACGGGTCTTTCGTCGAGCGAGCGGTTGCATATGATTGCTACAAATGGAGATATTTCAGCCACATGTCCGAAAGAAAGCTAATTGGTGTACAATATGGAGCGGAGGACTTTTGTTTGCCATCTGTCAGACATTTAATATCATTATGATAATGATAAAATACCTTTGTAGCTATATGCTGAACTTCTTTATTACCCACCGATACATTTGGTAATGAGTAATAAAAGTCATATACTTTGTTCTCGCTGTGGATATCACTACTCTTTTCAAACAACGATAGATTACTTATGAGGAAATCAGTAGCAAATATAAGTATTGCGATGCGGAAGATAAACGTTTACCTTCTCGAACATGCTTTTGAATTACTCACACTTCTTACCTTTATGGAGTCCATGTCTTCTTTCCTAGTGAATTCTGTTTCAGAAAGGATTAAGAGTTTTAAGTAATAAAACACTGCACCAGTTATGTTTTTCCATGCATGGTACGACGAGTTTCAAAAAGTTATTCTCGTTACCAAGTGCAAATATTTCCATGGATATTTTATGTGATGTTTGTGTGTGTTTTTTCTGCTTCTCCTACCCTGCAGTCGTCTTAACATCGATTACGATGAGAAAAATTGGAGCCTAAAAGGCTGTAAGAGTCATAGTCACACCCACAATGATAGCAGCAGAACACAAATAAAGATTTTCTCTGTTTAGAATAAATCGAAGAATACACGCAAAAATGTTTGTCATATCCTTCAAATGGTCAGAAAGGGCTGCCAAAACGCAGTACTAAAAACCGACAGAAAGGCGAAAGATGTCAGGATATTGAACTGAGGCACCAGAACAAATCTTCCGACTTCATAATTAGCCAATTCGGCGATGAGTTTACTTTTAAAATTACGCAATAAAGTAATATACGCGTATGTTACGAGTTCGATTTCCTTGTTCCCAAAACTATCAATTATACGAAAAGCAAAGGTTGCTGAACTGTGTTGTTTTAAGATTTAAATTAATATTTTTTTCCGATAACAAATTCATAAATGTGTTAACCCAAAATTTGGCACTTTCAACCCAATTTACTGAATGCTATTCGTGAGCTACGAGGGTGTGCTGAAAAGTATAGCCTCCGAATTCTTTGTGTGATACCTGTTGAGGCTTTTTAAATAAAACAAAAAGTTTCACATTTTGCATCTTTATTCTTCATGTCTACATAATTAGTTCTCAATGTAGTCACCCCGCCGACGAATACAGTTCTCCAAACGACAGACCAGTTTGTTGATACCGTCACTGTAGAATGTGTGGCTTTGTTGACTGAGCCACATCACCTCTGCTTGCACCGGTTCATCGCTATCTAAGTGAAGTTCTCGAAGGTGTTCTTTAAGTTTTGAAAACAGTAGAAAATCGGATGGGGCTAATGGGGGCTGTATGGAGGACGATCGATGACAGTGAAACCAAGACGTCGAACTGTTACAGATGTTGCAGCGCTCATATGTGATCTGGTATTGTGAAGCTGAAGGAGAGTGTTCTGCGTGTGTGGACAAACTCTTCGAATTCGAAACTCAGTTACAGCACGCTATTTCTGAAGCACAAACATAGTTACGTTACATACTATCATGTTACACGCTGCAGTTCGGAGCCCTCTAGCGGCAGAGGGCTGAAAATATGTAGACATGAAGAATAATGATGTAGAATGTTAATAATGTTTATTTTATTTAAATAGCTCTGAGAGTTTTCTCATAAAAAAAGTCTGAGTCACTGCGTTTCAGCACGCCTTCGCGCATTAACTGAAATGCCTACTGTTTCCTGAAGCTTCGTAATGGAGCAGCTTGTGTACGTGCAGCAACTACAGACTTCGACACTTAGTTAAACATAGCAGAGAACTTTGTTCATTTCCGCCTGGCACTTGTGATTTCCTCGAGAAACCAGTGCTTCCGTGCGTGCGGACTACACAACCGAGAAACCGCGGCTTCCCGGCAGGACCAAGTCGCAATCTTCCCGCCTCTTGTGGTCGCCACCGTTACATCAGTTTCAACTTCCCAAAACAGTCACCCTGCAAGTGTCTCTTTCTTCACTGTCGTGCTGTCATTCCCAGCCTGGCAAAGCCGATGAATACTGCAATTCGGAAAGGAAAACCGCACAAAATGGAGTGGAAATGCCTGGAAACAAACTAAATATGCGTGACACTACTGTGGTGCTTGCGCTATACTTTTGTGTCTACCGACTGCTCCAAACTAACTTCCAGACTGAAAAGCCGGACAGGTAAAAGTAGGACCTGCGCTCTAAGGGTTCTGTACAACCTTAATTATGGGTACAGACAGTTCATTTATAGATTTTGATGAATGAGTTAGCGAGTATCAAAATACGTGACATAAATGTACGATATTTTAATTGAATTGTCTTTGAAACGTAATTTTTTCTCACACCGCCAAGGAACCGTAGACCTCAGTATTCGATCTAAAATTCAACTTGATACACTATATGATCAAAAGTATCCGGTCACCTCGCTGAAAATGATTTACAACTTCGTGGCGCCCTCCATCGGTAACACTGGAATTCAGTATGGTGTTGACCCCCCCTTAGCCTTGATGACAGCTTCCACTCTCGCAGGCATACGTTCAATCAGGTGCTGGAGGTTTCTTGGGGAATGGCAGCCCATTCTTCACGGAGTGCTGCACTGAGGAGACGTATCGACGTTGGTCGGTGAGCCCTAGCACGACGTCGGAGTTCCAAAATATCCCAAAGGTATTCTATAGGGTTCAGCACTCAGTGCAGGCCAGTCCATTACAGGAATGTTATTGTCTTGTAACCACTCCGCCACAGGCCGTGCATTATGAGCAGGTGCTCGATCGCGTTGAAAGATGCAATCTCCATCCCCGAATTGGTCTTCAACAGTGGGAAGCAAAAAGGTGCTTGAAACATCAATGTAGGCCTGTGCTGTGATAGGCCGGCCGAAGTGGCCGTGCGGTTCTAGGCGCTGCAGTCAGGTTCGAATCCTGCCTCGGGCATGGATGTGTGTGATGTCCTTAGGTTAGTTAGGTTTAACTAGTTCTAAGTTCTAGGGGAATAATGACCTCAGAAGTTGAGTCCCATAGTGCTCAGAGCCATTTGAACCATTTTGCTGTGATAGTGCCCCCTCCATGAAAAACACGACCACACCATAACACCACCGCCTCCGAATTTTACTGTTGGCACTACACACGCTGGCAAATGACGTTCACCGGGCATTCGCCATACCCACACCCTGCCATCTGATCGCCATACTGTGTAAAGTTATTCGTCACTCCACACAACGTTTTTACACTGTTCAATTGTCCAATGTTTACGCTTCTTACACCAAGCGAGGCGTCGTTTGGCATTTATCGGCGTGATGTGTGGCTTATGAACAACCGTTCGACCATGAAATCCAAGTTTTCTCACCTACGGCCTAAGTGTCATAGTAGTTGCAGTGAATACTGATGCAGTTTGGAATTCCTGTGTGATGGTCTGGATATCTGTCTGCTTATTACACTTTACGATCCTCTTCAACTGTCGGCGGTCTCTGTCAGTCAACAGACACAAGTGACACCCAGTCACTTGATCACGTTCGAAGTCCGTGAGTTCCGCGGAGTGCCCCATTCTGCTCTCTCACGATGTCTAGTGGTCACTGAGGTCGCTGATATGGATAACCTGGCAGTAGGTAGCAGCACAATTGACCTAATACGAAAAACGAATGATTTTGGGGGTGTACGGATACTTTTGATCACATAGCGTACCTCTACCCTTGCCTGAGGAAAAGGGATGTTTACAGACGGACAGAGAGATGGGCCACAAAGTGATCCTATAACGATTCCGTTGATACCGAATGAAGTAGCGGAACACTAAAAATCAGTATGGTTTGGATATTACGGTTTCCAGTGCTTTGGCTTCGGTTTATCCATGATTCAGTGCATTTCCTCGGTTACCCGGGGATTTGTGAGTCCGGCCCCTTGTAATTTAAAAGGGGCAGTCAAATGAAAATGAAACACGTGGAAAAAAGTAAGTAAAATGTTTTTGGAAAAAAATAAGTAAAATGTTTACGAGGGCGCGTTCAGTAAGTAATGCAATATTTTTTCCTGATAGCAGGATAGCTTTATGTAGGATTCCAATACACCATATTATTCCCCACTATTTTTTCAACATAATCTCGGTTCAGTGGGACGGCCTTACGCCTTCTTACTGGGAGAGCCTGACTGCTCGCACTCTACTGGTCGACTTCGGAACCAACGTGTAGCTACATCATTCGCCTTCCCATCGCACACGCACTGTTTCCCGCGGAGTGCATCCTTCATTGAGCCAAACAGATGGAAGGTCCGAATCCGGGCTGTGGGATGGATCAGGAAGAACTGTCCAGTGAAGCTTTGCGAACGCCTCGCAGGTGCACAGATTTCTGTGAGGTTTTGCGTTGTCATAGAAATTTTTTTCTCGGTCAGTTTCGGTTGAAAAAAATGAGGAATTTTCTGTAGGAAATTGAGGAATATTCCCACGACAAATTCCGAATTTATGAACTGGCCGAGCAAAAAATGTGTTCCACTACTTGTTGAACGCTCCTCGTATTATTTCAAGAGCAATCGACATAACTGTTAGAATATTTATCTCACTATGAGACAAGACCGTCAGTGCCATAATGGAAAAATGTATGCGGTTCTCTGCGAAATATCTTAGATCTTGCGAAACAACTCAAATCACTTAAGAAAGGCAAGTCTTCCGGCCCAGATGGTATACCAGTCAGATTCCTTTCAGAGTATGCAGACACAATAGCGCCTTTCATAGCAATCATATACAACCGCTTACTAGACGAAAGGTCTGTTCCCAAAGACTGGAAAGTAGCACAGGTCACACTAATATTCAAGAAAGGAAATAGCAGTAACCCATTGAATTAAAGACCCATATTACTGACCTCAATTTGCAGTAGGATTTTGGAGCATATACTGTACTCTAACATTATGAATCACCTTGAAGAAAATGACTTATTGATATTGATTCAGAAAACATCGTTTTTGTGCAACCCAGCTAGCTCTTTACTCCCATGAAGTAATGAGTGCTGTCGACAAGGGATCTCAGATCGATTCCATATTCCTAGATTTCCAGAAGGCTTTTGATACCATTCCTCACAAGCGACTATTAATCAAATTGCGTGCATATGGAGTATCGACTCAGTTGTGTGACTGGATTCGTGATTTCGTCTCAGAGAGGTCACAGTTCGTAGTGATAGACGGTAAATCATAGAGTAGAACAGAAGTCATATCTGGCGTTCGGCAGGGTGCTGTCATGGGCCCTCTGCTGTTCCTGATTTATATAAATGATCTAGGTGACAATCTGAGCAGCCCCCTTAGATTGTTTGCAGATGGCGCTGTAATTTAGCATCAAGTAAAATCATCAGACGATCAATTCCAATAACAAAATGATATAGAGAATTTCTGTATGGCGCGAAAAGTGGCAATTGGTACTAAATAAAGGAAAGTGCGAGGTCATCGACATGGGTACTAAAAGAAATCCGATAAATTTTGGGTATACGATAAATCGCACAAATCTAAGGACTGTCAATTCGACTAAATATCTAGGAATTACTATTATGAGCTACTTAAATTGGAAAGACCACATACATAATATTGTGGGGAAGGCGAAACGAAGACTGCGCTTTGTTGGCAGAACACTTACAAGATTCTACAAATCCACTAAAGAGACAGCCTACATTACACTTGTCCGTCCTCTGTTGGAATATTGTTGCGCGGTATGGGATCCTTACCAGGTAGGATTGACGGAGGACATCGAAAAAGTGCAAAGAAGTGCAGCTCGTCTCCTGTTACCGCCCAATAGGGGTGGGAGTGTCACTGATATGATGCGCGAGTTGGGGTGGCAGTCACTGAAACAAAGGCGGTTTTCTTTGCAGCGAGATCTGTTTACAAAATTTCAATCACCAACTTTCTCTTCCGAATACGAAATGATCATCATAATAATAATACGAGGGCGGTTCAGAAAGTAACCTCCGATTGGTCACAGTGTGGGTTGTGGGGGGAGTAGCGACGCCATCTGTGCGTTCACGCACTCAACAGGTCAGTCGGCATCAAGCCGTGGTCGAGTGAACGTCGTACCTGCGCTAGTTTAGTTTTTGTGGCAGTTTGAAATGTGTGCTGCAATAGAAAACCCCGCCAAATGTGAAGTGCGTGCTGTCATAAGGTTTTTTACAGCCAAATGATATTCTGCAGCAGCTATTCATCGTGAGCTTTGTGCCATGTACGGACCAAGAGTTATGAGTGAAGGAGTTGTCTGTGAATGGGTACGTTTATTTAAAAGTGGACGAGAAAACGTTCATGATGAAGAGAGGAGTGGTAGACCATCATTGGTGACTGACGAACTCGTTCAGACAGTTGATGCAAGAGTTCGTGAAAATCGACGTTTCTCAATGTCGGAGTTGTCTACTGGTTTTCCACAGATTTCTAAGACTCTCTTGTACGAGATAGTGACAGCAAGATTGGGTTACCGTAAGTTCTGCGCACGATGGGTGCCCAAAATTCTTACCGACCACCACAAAACTCAAAGAATGGCCTCTGCATTAGACTTTCTGTCACGTTATGAGGACGAAGGAGAACCATTGTTAAACAGAATCGTGACCGGTGACGAAACCTGGATTAAGTACGTGAACCCTGAGACAAAAGAACAATCAAAGATGTGGGCACATTCAAATTCGCCTACCAAACCAAGAAAAGCCTCGCAAGATTTTTCTGCCAGAAAACTGATGGCAACGGTGTTTTGGGATGCCAAAGGGGTGTTGTTGGTTGAATTCATGGAACGTGGTATGACCATTAATCAAGACATGTACTGTGAAACAATAAAAAAGTTACGACGGGCTATACAGAACAAACGCCGTGGTATGCTGACTTCCGGTATCGTTTTTTTGCACGATAACGCCCGTCCTCACTCTGCTCGCAGAACAACGGCCCTTCTCGAGTCCTTCAAGTGGGACGTTATCAACCATCCACCTTACAGCCCAGACCTGGCGCCAAGTGATTATCACCTCTTCATGCATTTGAAGAAATGGCTCGGGTCACAGCGGATTGATGACGACGAAGAGCTCAAAGATGCGGTCACAGGCTGGCTCCAGGCACAAGCGGGTGATTTTTATGCAGAAGGAATTTCAAAGCTTGTGAAGAGATACGATAAGTGCCTCAATCGCTATGGAGACTATGTAGAAAAATAGTGCAAAGATGTAGTTGTAAGATGTATATATTAAAATATTTTTATTTAACTTGGTGTATTTTTTTAAATCAGCCGGAGGTTACTTTCTGAACGGCCCTCGTATAAGAGAAATTAGAGCTCGAACAGAAAGATTTGGGTGTTCCTTTTCCCCAAGCGCCATTCGAGAGTGGAATGGTAGAGAAGTAGTATGAAAATGGTTCGATGAATCCTATGCCAGGCACTTAAGTGTGAATTGCAGTGTATCCATGTAGATGTAGATGTACCCAGGCGTGCATCCCTTCGTCCGCAGCAAAACGACGGATACAGACGTCTTTCCTCTCGGCTCCTAAAATATGGGAATCGCATCGCGAGAGATCGGCACTGTATGAAGGATGCAACAGTATGAGGGCTTCCGAGTGAAGTTTCTGAAGTGTAATCGAAAAAACCTTGGCGAAATGTGGGCCGGCGTTATGTTGTAACAGAATGATGCCGTCTCTCAATATTCCTAGACGTTTGGACTTGACGGCTCTATTCGATTTTTCCAAAGTATCTTGCACCGCTGAGCGTTAATTCTCTTGCCGAATTCCAGTAAGCCATCATTTCCCGGAGCTGGCGTACCTGTTTTTCGAGTACGCTGTTTGGCTTAGAATCCTTTACACAACCTCCATACGGTCCTGATCTCTCCCCATGAGATTTCCATATTTTTGGTGCCCCGAGGAAAGATATTTGTGGCCGTCGATGTGCGTGCCTGTGTATACTCACGGAAATAATAAGCAGTTCACTTTCCTTCCATCTGTATCCTTTTCACTTGACTCCCATTATAAAAAGCGTCTCGCAGAAATACGCCGCAATGTTGTCTGGTTGGCTCGACAGCACGACAGAGGTACCGCGGACGCTTCTGAACTCACGAAACGACCGAATTTGCAGTTGGTATACAGATCTCTCCTACTCAACGAACTTCCAGTATTTGGATTACAGGGTGGGAGGCCCGAGGTAACTCACGCTATTGGGGGGCCGTTGCGTGGGAGACATCTGTAGAACAACTACAAATTCGGTCGCTTCATGAGCTCAGATGCGTTTGCGGTGCCCCTATCGTACACTGTAGCGACACAGACATCACGGCGAATTTCGACGAAGGACGCTTTCTAGGATACGAAAAGCCGAACTCACAAATCTTTGGGAAACCAAAGCAACGGACTGAAAACTCAGTGTCTGGTTCTGTTAGTCGCTGGTTATACCGTATTCTGTGCCAATAATAAACCTTTATTTCGACAAAAATATTTTGCATCATTTGAAAGTGTCATCCTCGCCGTCAAATTCATGACGTCTGACCAGAGCCGGTTCAACGCACAAGCGACACAAGCCGCCGTTTGATGTGCCAGATACGCCACATCTGTAAGATTTATTTGCAGGGCGTGTCACAATTAGTTGCATTCGCTTGGTGCGCCAAGGTGAGAGGGACACCAGGGTGCGTGATTTGTAAGTAGTATAGCAGCGCTGTTTCTGGCCCAAAGTAGGTCACCGATGACGTCATACATGATGTCAGCGATAAGTCATTAGATTCCCCCGCCCACCAATCCCCCACGCCTCTGGCAAAGGTCAATAGTCCCTAAGATAAAAATGTGGGAAGTCCAAAAGCAGATGTTTTCCACCACTCCTATGATGTTATTGCAGATGGGAGTTGTTTTCCTAGGTGCAAATTGACGAGAAATTGGTTCAAATGGCTCTGAGCACTATGGGACTTAACATCTGTGGTCATCAGTCCCCTACAACTTAGAACTACTTAAATCTAACTAACCTAAGGACATCACACACATCCATGCCCGAGGCAGGATTCGAACCTGCGACCGTAGCAGTCGCGCAGTTCCGGACTGAGCGTCTAGAACCACTAGACCACTGACGAGAAATTAAAAATTGTAAGATGACAATCCAACACAGCGACCAGGAGATAGTGGTACAGCTCTCCTACGATGTCAGAATCCTAGGTGGTAGAAAAAAGATGAGTAACTTTCTATTAGAGATCTGCAGGGCTACTTGCAGCAGTCAGGCCACTGTCAGATTCCACCCTTCCTGTCCTAAGTCAGGCAACGGCCTTGCCACAGTGGATACACCGGTTTCCACCAGAGCACCGAAGTTAAGCGCTGTTGGGTGTGGCCAGCACTTGGATGGGTGACCATCCGGGCAACCATGCGCTGTTGCTCGGGGTTCACTCAGCCTCGCGATGCCAATTGAGGAGCTACTCGTCCGAATAGTAGCGGCTCCGGTCAAAGAAAACCATCATAACGACCGGGACAGTGGTGTGCTGACCACACACCCCTCCTCTCTGCATCCTCAGCTGAGGATGACACGGCGGTCGGATGGGTCACTTGTGGCCTGAAGACGGAGTGCTAACCTAAGTCAAACAATTACCATCTGACACGCCCATTTAAACAGTTGTTTCAGTTTGGCCAGCATCTATGTCATACAGCATCGTAAACCCACATTTCCCTCAAGTTAAAATCAAACTGTGACTGTCCCCAGTTAAGTTCCAGCTGCCCAGTGGTTGAACAATTCCCACAGTCCTCTGACAGCATAATTCAAACACTTGAGTTTGGAGACGGCTTGCGTTAAGTTTAATTCCACTCACCATGCTGCTGCTGCCTCACAATCCGGCACACCATCAGCCAGGAGTCAGGCCATCACCAGCCAGTGACAGTCGGCGTGACTCCAGTTGAGTATGATTGAGAGCATCTGTCTCTGCACAGCTTACCATGAACTTCTGTAACCTACTTCTGGTTACACAATCGAATGAGTAGTGCATAGGTGGTGTCTCTCTGCATGGCGCTGTCACTGGCGATAAGTCATTAGATTCCCCCGCCCACCAATCCCCCACGCCTCTGACAAAGGTCAATAGTCCCTAAGATAAAAATGTGGGAAGTCCAAAAGCAGATGTTTTCCACCACTCCAGCAACTACTGTTCACAACTCTCGGCCCTCACAGCTCACTTACAATTCAGTGTGTGAATCATTTCTTTCTGCCTGGAAGTGGTTGACCTCTAACGATGCTGCATGATGACGATCAACCTTTCACTGTAAAGTACAGAGCACAATCCTGGACGCCTTGGGAGAGGGGGAGGGGGAGGGGAAGAGAGGTAGATGACTGCACTGCCATGGAGACTGGAACAACTATTTTGGACTGCTCTCACGTCCCCAGCTCAGCCATCTTGGATTTTGATGTGACAGAAGAAGTCACTGAGTGCCATCTTGGATTCCAAGCTTATAACCATGGCTGTAGTGACATCATTGAATTACCATTGCCTGCTAAATGGTGTACTATGCTGGATTGACACATTCGAATAACACGCTACATATACATAGCAGAGATTGCCTCTGAAGTGTTCTGATAAATCTGAAATATTTCAGATGAAGATTGGACTTTGAAAAATTTATTTGAAGCATGAAACTGATCATTGGAGACTGCATAACACTTCACCTCATACATGTTACAACAAAAAACAGTTCATCAAAGTGCTTCCAAACTGTGCCACAATGTCAAACCAAATACCTGTCAACTGTAACAAAATTCTTTCCAAACTACATCATCCATACTACTCTCACCACTCCCTCCCCACATGAGCATTGCATGCTTTACAATGCTAGTTACCAGTCTTTGAGTTTCACCAGTGCTATTCCATCTGGTATCAGTGTGGTCAAGTTGGAACTTGCCTGTTACTTCCCTTAATTAATCCTGTAAATGAATCTGAGCCTGCAATACACTCACTTCAGATGCTTACTGCTAGTTTTACTGTAGATAATGTTTCTGGTGACAGTGTATATGATTTATAGTACTATTTATGTGTGCTAGTAGATTTATTTACAGTCAGACCTGCCTCCAGTTCACTCCTTGTAGACAACTTCGTCGCCTACACACATCTAACAACAAAACAAATACTTTGCAAACATCTGTACAGTGTATAGCAGAGGGTGCATCGTACCAGTATTATCGATTACCCTCCCATCACTCTCTCACTCATGTACAGTTTAAAAGAAATTCGTCAGAGTGACACCCTCTTACACTCTATAATACAGTAACACTATCAGCTTGCATCTTTAGCACCAGTAGTGGTCAAAAATGTGTTTGGAGCTCTCACTTTCCTAGTTGTTATGGCTTTAGACCTTTAACAGAAATGGGAACATCTTAACACGATCACTCAATAGATAGTACTACCAATTTGTTAGAACAATGCATACTACACTGAAGCGGCAAATAAACTGGTATAAACATCCGTATTCACATATAGAGATATGTAAACAGGCAGAATACGGCGCTGCGGCGGCAACGGCTGTATAAGACAACAAGTGTCTGGCGCTGCTCCAATGCAGGTTATCAAGACTTAAGTGAGTTTGAATGTGGTGTTATAGTCGGCACTTAAGCGATAGGACACAGCATCTCCAAGCTAGCGATGAAGGGGGGACTATTTCACGAGTGTACTGTCAACATCAGGATTCCAGTAGAACATCAATTCTCGGTCACTGTGGCGGCCAGCAAAAGATCCTGCACCAAAGCGACCACCGACGACTGAAGAGAATCATTCCACATGACGGAAGTGCAATTCTTATGCAAGTTGCTGCAGATTTCAACATTGGGCCATCAACAAGTGTCAGCGTGTGAACCATTCAATGAATCATCATCGATATGGACTTCCGGAGTTGAAGGGCCATCATGTACACTTGACGACTGCACCACACAAAGCTTTATGCCTCGCCTGAGCCCATAAACACCGACATTGTACTGTTGACGACTGGAAATATTTAGCCCAGTCGGATGAGGCTCTTTCTAAATTGTATCAAGCAGATAGATGTGTACACGTATGGTGACAACCTCATTCACCCACGGATCCTGCATGTCAGCAAGGGACTGTTCAAGTTGGTGGAGGCTCTGTAATGGTATGGGGAATATGTAGTTGGAGCAGTATGGGGTATAGGACGCCTAATATGTTTAGATACAACTCTGACAGGTGACACATATGTAAGCATCCCATCTGATCACCTGCATCCATTTATGTCCATTGTACATTCTGAAGAACTTGGACAATTCCAGCATGACAATGCGACACCCCACACGTCCAGAATTGCTACAGAGTGGCTGCAGGAACACTCTTCTAAGTTTAAACACTTCCGCTGGCCACCAAACTTCCCACACATGAACATTATTCAGCATATCTGGGATGCCTTGCAACGTGCTGTTCAGAAGAGGCGTCCTCTTACGGATTTATGGACAGCCCTGCAGGATTCACTCTGTCACTTCCCTCCAGAGGACATTAGTCGAGTCCATGCCACGTCGTATTGTGCACTTCTGCATGCTCGCAGGTGCCCTACACGATATTAGGAAGGTGTACCAGTTTCTTTGCCTCCTCAGTGTAGTTTCCAACTGTTCTGCTAGCTGTGGTCCTCTTCAAAAAATACATTGCACTGACGTCCATTCTCGAACTTTTCGGGGCTATTATGCACTGTGTCTGGATGAGTGAAAAATTTGAGTACACCTTAACGTGCTAATTTGAAGGATATTGACTGTTTCCCAATGCAAAATTCTATGCTGTCGGTCCAATATTCATAGATTTCACGCAATACCGCAGAATTTCGATGTACATTCAATGACTTTTTGTGTGTATGTCAACTGTCTCCATTCATAAATTCCATGGCGACGTCTGATGTGAATGTGGAACATATAGCAGGGTTGGAGACCTTAGAAGTGAAATTCTGTTACGTAGTTGCTATCATATGTCATTTGTTGAATGGGCAGCTACGGTAGGGGGAAGGGAGGAGGGAGGTGGGGGGGGGGGGTAGATTTGATGCGGAAATTCTGCGATTTATGTGAAAACTTGATTATTTTGTAGTTTATTCTCCGATTTCAACACAAGATTCAATGTTGTTGGTGCAATATTTGTTGTAACAAGCATAAGACCACACCTGGAGAGAAACTTCACATTTCCTTAGGTACAAACTGATGTGGAATATGGACAGTTTGAATTACCACCCACTTCCGATCGGGGCCGCGGTGGTCTCGCGGTTCTAGGCGCGCAGTCAGGAACCGTGCGACTGCTACGGTCGCAGGTTCGAATCCTGCCTCGGGCATGGATGTGTGTGATGTCCTTAGGTTAGTTAGGTTTAAGTAGTTCTACGTTCTAGGGGACTGATGACCACAGCTGTTAAGTCCCATAGTGCTCAGAGCCATTTTGAACTTCCGATCGGTTACAGTCATGAATATATTACACAGATTGACGCCGGCTAAAGACAGCCCTGAGATGCGTCGACACCAGAGCCAATGTGCGCTACCAGCCCAGCAGTGATGCCAGTGCCAGGTTCAGCTTCGAGCTCTTGTGATGCCAGCAGTCCAGCCAGTTTCCAGGCATGCCAGCCAGGTCCAGCTACGCCAGCAGCCCTCGCCAGTCCCAGCAGCAGCAGCAGCAGCCCAGCCATTCCAGCAGCAGCAGCAGCCCAGTCGTTCCAGCCATTCCAGCTATTCCAGCCATGCCCCACTATGCCAGTGGCCCTCGCCAGTTCCAGCAGCCCAGCAGCCCTCGTCAGCTTTGTTTGAATTTCATCTCTGTCGTCGTCCCGTTTTGTTTCAGTTTTCCACTGGAAATCCCTCACCATGACTACCCCCACAACCAAGCCACCACAACTGCAATAGTCTACACATTCCCATCGGCCGCCGTCACCACCATTACTTGGTGTGTGCAGTCGCCCCCTCCCCAATACATCGCCCCTGCTCACCATTACAACCTCTACACCCCTTCTTGCTCCATCTCCTGCTATCACTCCAGCTCCGGCTCAGCAAACCCCTTCGCCCTCTTCGATCCCTTCCCTCCCCTTCCCCCCACCCCTGCCACTACGTCAGCTCCTCTGCCCCCCGCCAGGGTGGTCGCTCAATGGGCCACTACCCATGCCATCATCTCACCATTACCGGGACCTGCCTCCTCCCGCTATCTTCCAGTCGCTCCCGTCCCCTAACCCTCCTGTCACCCCACCACTGTGGTTAAGCACCCTAGCGCACCTCTGCCTCCTCCATCCCTAAGAAGTCACAGCCTCTACCTCCTCTCCCACCCCCTGATGCCATGGATGTCACGGCTCACGCCACCTCCTCCCCTACTCTCCCCTCAGCCTCCTCTCCTACCTCTTCTTAACAGTATATAGTATCCAATCCTGACCCATCCCTCCTGGAAGCCCATTACCTTACCATACTTCTCTGGAAGTACTACCCTATCTCCCTCCTTACACCCCATATGGGCTCTGTCCTTATCTCCTCCCCAGCCCTATTTTCCATACTGATATCCTGGCCACCCCCATATCCACTTTGGCCCCAATGCCTCCCTCACCCCTGCTCCATCCTCCCCCTCCTCTCACCAACCTCAACCAAAAAGCCGCCCGCCAACCCTCACCGCTGTGATCACTCAGCTTAGCCCAGTGATCATGGAGGAGGTGTTGGCGGAGCTTAACGCCCATCCCCACCTTGAAATCCGTGCAGCCCACCACATCCATAATTCCACCGGCCATACCTTCCTCATGCGGCTCTTCTCAGAGTCTGCCCCTTCCATTGACCGTCTCCTCAAAGAGGGCGCCCTGTTGTTTAACCGCCGCTACAAAGTCGACCCTTCCCATTCCCCTCCCCAGTCCATTCGCTGAGTGGTGCCTCCAGTACAATGCGCACCAAACATCTGAGTGTCATGAGGCCCCCTTCTGCCCTCACTGCAATCAGCCACATTTCCTCTGGCAGTGTCCTAACCTTGAATCACCCCCCTCCCCACCTGCAACGCATGTAGCCTTCCTCATCCCACCTACTCCCAAAAATTTAAGGCTCGGCTACCTGTCTCTCCCGAACTCACTGTTGCCATCTGTCCCATTGATGATCCCACCCCTCCTGGCAACACCCTCTGCCCCCTCCCCACAGCCGAGAACATCATCAGATTCGTCACCATTGTCCATCAGAATGTTGAGCACCCCCATACCCTCCAACAGAGCTTCCTAGCTGCCCGTTCCATGTTTCACCTCAACTCCTTCGCTAGCTACTCCCATAACCTATCCCACTTTACCTTCTCCTGCCTTGACACCCTCATTTAAACACCACCATGGCACGACAGCACCATATTTTGTTCAACAACATCTGCTCACTTCCCATTAACAAGAACCTCCTTATGCATACCCTCAAGACCCATCACATAGATGCCTTCCTTCTGAACCAAACCTTTCTCCAGCCCCAACATCCCATACACATGTCGCCCTACCTCCTTCACCAGTCCAACAATCCCCTCCCGATAGCACGTGGCAGGATAGCCATTGGCCACCACCGCCAGATCCCTGTTCGGCTCAAACCCCTCCTTCCTGACCCCACGGAACCCCTGATCCTCAGTCTCTTCTTCCCTGGTCTTACCATTACCTGCGCCACGTCTGCCCCTATTCCTTTCGACTTCCTTTCCCACTTCGACCATATCTTCTCCTCCTAGGTCATCGCTGCTGACCGAAACATCCATACTCGTTCCGCTGCCCAGCTATGGCAGTGGCATCAGTTCCTCTCCACCCTCCATGGTGACCTCGTTGCCATTCCCTAGCACACCTGCCGAAAATCCAATACCACTCCTGATGTTGTCCTGGCCTCCCCTAACCTCCTTGGCAGTGACCATCTCCCTGTCCTACTCACCATATCAGATGGTCGTTGCCCCCATCGCGACCCTCGCATATATCATCCCCTGAAATATGTCCATGACTTTTCCCGTGCCAACTGGAATGCCTACCGGGATACCCTCACTACCTCGATCGATAGCCACCCCCTCGTCTACAAACACCCTGATGACGTTACCCGTGCCACCTCCTTTCTCCAGCAGACCTTGTATGAGGCCCTAGAGGCCCACATCCCTACCATCGCCGTCCCACTTTACCCCTGCACGCCATCCTCATCCATGCTACAACATCACCGGCAACTCCAACGATGCTTCCGAAACTTGCTCGTGGCCAAGAAACGCCGGGACTGGTGACAGACATGCACCGGTCTAAATGCTACCCTACCTATCACTTCGTCTAAGTACTGGTCAGCCTTCCGCCGCCTTACCAGATCTCCTCCCTACTGCCCTCTCCTTCATGATGATCACCCCTTTCCTGACAACCTTAGTAAGGCCAACCACTTTGTTTCTTACCTCTCCAACGTCTTTACCCTCCCTGACGATCCCTAGTTCGAATATTCCATCTTCCCTGATGTCCGCGATCGAACTGACACCTCTGCCCCTCGCTTCTGGCTTCCAGTACTTGCACAACATTACACACACTGAACTCAATGCCCCAATCACTACTCAACATATCATCTCTACACTCTGCATGAGACGCAACACCACTCCCGGTCACGACCATGTTACCTATCATCATCTCTGTGAAGCTCCCACCTCCTTCCTCTACACCCTGGTCAGGCTTTATAATGTGGTCTTGTCCACCAACTTCTACCCTGACCTTGGGAAAACCTCCCGGATGCTGATGTTCCTCAAACCTGACAAACCGCCATCCGCTGTCTCCTCCTACCATACCATCTGCTTTACCTCAGTCTTCAGCAAGGTCCTGGAATCCATCTTCACCCGACACATCCACCAGCATCTCCACCAGCACCACCTCCTACCCGCTACCCATTGTGGCTTTTGACCATCCTTCTCTGCCGATGACCTTCTCCTCCACCTCACTCACCTCCTGTCACTCCGCCAGCTTCCTCTCTCTCGACCTTGAACGTGCCTACGACCGTGTGTGGCATTCTGGTCTCCTCTTCAAGCTTCCTTCGCCCTTCCTATTAAATATGTCCATGTGATCGTCTCCTTTCTTTCCCACCATCCTTCCTATGTTACCATCCATAACATGGATTCCTACACCTTCTACCCCTCCGCCAGTGCGCCCCAAGGTTCTGTCCTCTCCCCTCTTCTCTACCTTCTATATACGGCAGACATGCTGCCACCTTAACCCACCATTCATCTTCTCCAGTACGCTGATGACATTGCCTTCCTTGCCCTCGCCCCATCCTGCAACGTTCCCAGCACCTTCTCCAATCCAATATTGACCGGTTCACCACTTGGTGTAACCAGTGGCTGCTCAAGGTCAATCCTTCCAAAACCTTGGCAATCATTGTAGGCAAAAGCACCCCTTCCTTCAGCCACCATCTATGGCCATCCCCTTCACCTCACCCCAACCCTCAGGTACCTTGGTGTCGCCCTTGACCGTCACCTTTCCTGAAACACCCACCTCCGGATGATCCAAGCCAAAGCATGCTCCCGACTCCACCTCCTCAAACTCCTTTCTGGCTGCACATGGGGTCTGGACCCCTCCACCATCCTCCATACTCATAAATCCCTCATCTGCCTCTTCCTCTGCTAA
Organism: Schistocerca americana; assembly: GCF_021461395.2. Taxonomy (NCBI): domain Eukaryota; kingdom Metazoa; phylum Arthropoda; class Insecta; order Orthoptera; family Acrididae; genus Schistocerca; species Schistocerca americana. The sequence continues at coordinate 402,930,505 of NC_060126.1, read as the reverse complement.
GCCCATCCTGCCTGGATCTCTGCCCCTCCCACCTACTATAAGTCCCTCCAAATCATTGAATGCCACACGTTCTGCCTTGCCTATCGCATCTGTCTCCCATTCCCCACACAGATCCTATACGACTTGATTCCCTTCCCGCACCTTCTCTTTTTCCTCAAATGGGTATGAATCCTTTACACCTCCCACAAGCTCGATCCCCCACACCTGCTTCTCCATCTTCACACCCTCCATACCCTTTCCCAAGGTGGCTTCCGCCAACTCCCCCTCCCTGATGATGTCCTTGTCCCGTCCATCTACCCCTCCTACCAGCTCTGACTCTCCCCTCCCATTCCCCCTCTTTTTCCCCCAGGGCTCCCTCTCTCCCCTTCCTTTCCCCTCCTCTCTCCCATGTCTCCCGCTTCCACCCCTCTCCCAACCACCCTCCTCTCCTCCCTCCCACTCTCTCTTCTTTCTCCCACTGGCTCCATCCCCCCTTTCCGCCCTCCTACCTCTCCCTTTCACCTGGAGGCAGTCCCCACCCTCCCATCATCAGTGTTTTCCGTGCGTCAGTGTCTCTCCATTTGTGGACAGTGTCTTAGTCAGTGTTTTCTACCACATTCATGTCTCCATCTGGATATCTTCTTCTGTTTTCAACTGGTGCCACCTTTCATTACAGTGTCTTCCGTCGAACGACTTCTGATTTTCTTGTGCAGTGTTTCATCTCGTGTTTACCGTATTTTTTATGTTTTTGTACCTTCCGGGTATGTATGTTGTGCCTTTTGGCCGAAGAGTAGTGTATGCAGGCCGCTACCAGCCCACCTCAACTGAGGCATGAAATCACAATAAAGGAAAAAAATAACAGTACATCCAACCCAAGGCATCTAACCGTCTGCGTCTCCTCAAATGGTTGAACATGAGGATTAGACCCTTCCACTATCCTACATACCTATAAATCCCTCATCCACCCCATCCTATGTTATGCCTACCCTGCTTGGATCTCCCCCCCCCCCCCCCCACATACTACAAATCCCTCCAAATCATTGAGTGCCATGCACTCTGCCTCACTTATCATATCCGTCTCCTGTCCACCATGTGGATCCTTTATGATCTGATTCCCTTCCCCCATCTCCTCCTGTTCCTTGAACGAATACGGATCCTCTACATCTCCCACAAACTGGATCCCCCTCATCCTTTGGTTCCCCCCATCCTCTCCCACCCTAGCCCACTGCCGCACCTGTACCACAGTGTCCCACCTGGTCTTCATCTCCGCACACTCCATACCCTCGCCCAAGGTGACTTCCGCCAACCCCCCTCCCTGATGATGTCCTCGTGCCTTCCATCTACCCCTCCTACCAGATCTAATCATTCCTCCTTCCCCCTCCTCAGGGCTCCCTCCCTCTCCCCCTACTCTTCTTCCTCCTTTTACCCTACAGACCACCTTCTGTCTCCTTTTCACCCCCCCCCCCCAGCTTCCAGCTCCTTTCCTTCTCCCCTCCACCTCCCCCTCCTCCCCCTCCTGGTTTCCCCCTACCATCTCTCCCCTTTGCCTTTTCTTCCCCTCCTCCTACTCTTTCAAATCTACCATTTATACTCATTTATTTTTTCTTGTTTATTCACCAATTTATACCATTCTATGTTATGTGTTCTTTTCCCATGTGACTATGTATTTCTGTAACTCCCTTGGCTGAAGAGCAATGTCTTGTGTAGCTGCCAGCCCACCCCATTTTGGGGAGTGAAAAAACAATAAAGAAAAAATAACAGTACATTCACCCCCTTTTGTATACTCTCTTCTGTTGAGTTCCCCCTTTTTATATCTATGTTCTGCCATATTTTCTCATTTATGTTGTTTTAAATGACTTCGTGTTATGTACTCACTGTCTCTCGGCTGAAAAGCAGCACCTATGCTGCTGCCAGCCCACACCAGTTGGGGAACTGAAATTAAAAAAAAAAAATAGCAGTACTGATCCTTGAACGCCATGCACTCTGTTTTGTCTTCCGCATCTCTTCATCTTCCTCAATCTGGGTCCTCTTACCATTTCACCAAATTTCCATCCCTGTTCACCCCTATCGACCACCTCTCTGCATCTCCTATACTGTCCGTCCTCCTAGATTCCAATCATCGATTGTCTCCCCTCTGATCACCAACCCTAGTATCCTGCCACACATTCACAAATACATCCCACCACACTCTCCCTATCCTATCCCAACACAACTTCAATCAGCTCCCTCTCCCAGACGATAAAATCCACACCAATAGTTATCCCTCCCACCAACTTTTCCCCACCAGTCCCACTCCACTTGAGGGCTCCTCTCTCCTTACCCTGTCCATCCATTCCCATCTCTTTCCTCTTACAATCATTGCTCTACCCATGCGGCACATACGTCCTCACCCTCCTCCTTTTCCACTGACTGTATTTCCCACTAAACACCTCAGCTCTGACATCTCACTTCCATTGTGTTTCCTGTCTAACAGACCCTTATCTTTGCAGGTCCTTCTGATTTTAAGTGGAAGTGCTGTGCATCAGTGTTTTTATCAGAAGCATTTCACCTTCCTTCAGTGTCTTTTTAAAATATGTATATTTCCGTTTTTTAATTGTCTGTGTTTGATTTTTAATTTAAAATAGAAAACAGTCCGCAGGTGTGGTTACATTTCTAACTTTAATTTATTTTTGTAAATTCGTTTGGCTGAAGAGTTGAGAACTGGGGACAGTCCACCCGCTGTCCATAAGGAACAAGGAGAATGAAATAACAATAAATGATGGCTGGCATGCAAATGTGGCATGGCTTCCACTCCTCCCTCCTTTTATCACGTCCTTACAGATCGTTGAACATCATGCATTCTGCCTAGCCTTTCGAATCCGCTTACCCTCCCCAACTGCATCCTCTACCAACTTACAAAATTGCTCTCCCTCCTTTTCCATTTTGTACACCTCTGAATATCCTAAATTACCCATAAACTCGACACTACCCATCCCCTAATTTCCCTTCTGCAGTCTGTCATGTATCTTCGAGCGTATTCCCCCCCTCCCCCTCAACACTACACCTCCACACTCTACACATCCTCTCCCAACGAGACTTTAACAGCCTTCCCTTACCCAACCACGACATCTGCGCTGATGCAGTATATACCTAACCTAACAGATCTAAAAGAACCCACTGCACCTTCCCCAGTCAGGGCTCACTTCCTCTCTACCCACGTCCTGAGGCTTGGTTTATGATGGGTTTATGATGCTGTATAACATATATGCTGGCCAAACTGAAACAAACGGTGATGTCAGAAGGGAACTACTTAACATAGGACAGAGAGGAAGGAATTTCACAGTGACCTAACTGCTCTGAGGGACTCTACAGGCAACTTACTTTCCTTTCTCCTAGTATATACTCTGAAGTCATATCACAGCTGCAGCATTATGTCCTGATCACCATGTTGGATAGCCAAACTGGATTTTTGAATTTACCGTTAGTTCATACTTAGGATAACTGCTTCCACAATAATATTCCAGGAGTGGGAAAAACACCACGAAAATTGAAGTTCCCATTTTTTTTAAATTTCCCTCTATTTTATACACAGAGCAATTAGCCTTCCTCAGAGCCGAGAGGGGAGGGGGAAATCCGATGGCTCATCGATGACCTAATTTGACTAACAACGGCTCTGTTATACTGCACTTATATGAAGTAATTTTCACAATTAGTCGTGAAAAGTTACATGTGTGGAAGAGGAGGCATGGGTAGCGCCAAATAATAAGTCGCTTCTGTGGAAAAATGATCTTCAACCAGACCTGCATCTGATGTCAAGATATCTCTCTCTCTCTCTCTCTCTCTCTCTCTCTCTCTCTGTCTGACACCAACACACAAAGACGTTATACACACACACACACACACACACGTTTTTATTTTTGACTGGGATTTTACTATCCCAGAAACAAATTAATTATACAAACAGATGGAAATGTGTCGCAGGAGATAGCAGTGGACTTGTTTTATTATTTTACGAACAAAACGGTGTGGATCACGTAATTATTTAACTTTTTCCACTGGCATCAGCTGAATTAGGCTGTAATGTGTCAGGCAAATCCAACACCTTCCATGAAAACCCTGACATGATAAGCAAATCCAGTAGTATGTCACATAGCTCCGAATAAATCGTTACATTAAATTAACCAAAGTAATACGAGTAACGAGTGAGCAAATGGAATACCACAGACTAACACAAGAATGCCTGAAGGCATGTCATACCTACCTACCGTGAGAAAGACGCAGTTACGAGGGGAGAAACGAGAACAGAAGCCGAGAGCAGAACTGTGTTAAGTTAGAAGGCCCTACGATAAGGGACGGACACCCACGTCGCCAGCTAACCGCTAGGACCACACCCCAGCCGCAAGTTTTAGCGTGAGACTTTTTCGCGTCTCTGTTACGTCAGGACCACCCCCCAGCCCATGTTAAAAGATAGAGCCCTCCAGAAGACCAGTATAGATCTTACGATAACATAAAAAGGGCCACCCCATTCGCAAGTTTTAGCGTGAGACTTTTTCGCGTCTCTGTTACGTTGCAAACTTTAAAAACATTGCCCCACCATGAAAAGTATAACGTTTCTCATTGGATAGACAGAATTTTTGTAGGCGGAGCTTCAGGTTAACATTGAGACCCTGATTGGTCAGATGAAAACACAGCCAGATAGTTTTTTTAATCCAACTTTGGTAAATTGTAGTAAGGAGAAGTTAGGAGAGAGTTGCTTCCGAGACGGCAAGGTGGGCGGACCTGTGCTGCCCGCCGCCACCTGACGAACACCGACAAGGTAATGAACGCACGCGATGCCGCATAACAGCGCATAAAGCTTCAATCAGAACTGCAGAAGTCTCATCTGTTACACCCCCTTTTTGCGTAATACTAGTGTCGATCGTCAATTAAACCTCATGGTGTTCACATTTGCCACTTGAAGTAAAAATCTGAAACGCGATGATTTTTCTGTTATATAGTTATTGAGAAGCCACATCAGCCACTGTAATTTACGACAAGTTAAATGAGTAATTAAGGATAATTGAGGATCCCTGTAGACCATTTTGATAGTTTTCTCTTTTGTGAAACTTAATTTAAACCTAGATTATAGATGTGATATGGCATAGGTCATCCTTTGATCCATTGTAGAACTTGGAAACCCATTCAGGGAATATTCGTTCACATTTTTGTTGAACGCAGTTGGTTTTTACCATACTGTATTAAAACATTTCCTTTTATCAATAGTGCAATTTATAAACAATGTTTTGTGAGTAGAATAAAATTTCCAATGGTAAACTTAACTGCTTTTTCGATGTTATTTTACCAGCTAACTGAAAATAGGAAAGCCTTGAACCCCTTCCACTAAATTTAGTTAGTATTAAGATTCTTTTACAGGGAGTGCAGTGGAGCTGACGCAGAAACCATTAAGTATTTGGTTATATCATCGCTAGTCTCACTGAACTCTTAATTCTACATGTCATGTGTGGTCTGGTGTCTCCTTACCAGCAACAGGTCCCAGGTTGAAACCAGTCAACTCCCTAAAAAACACGCTCTGAGCGTCGTTTCGCGAAAGTGGTAGGGAGACACGATATAGAACAAACAGACACCATGCAGAATGTTAGAAGGCCCTGTTCAGGTCTGAAAAAATAGCAGCGCCAACTGGTACACGACGTTACCAACAGTCCCTCCATAGTTACGATATTGCAAAAGCAACGATTCGTAGTTTATCACATTCCACTGGCGCTGTAATCCCATATTTCGCTTTGTAGCTTTTGACTCCGTAGATTCAGAACCTCGATTCCTTATGTCAGTTTGAAATATTAGCTCTGAAATACTGCGACGTCTCCACGGAAACGTCATGTACTTCAACTTTTGCGGGTGAGGACGCAGCTGTATCTACCTGTCACTCACTTCGTGAGGCTGTGTTACAAAGTGGTGAGCAGCAGCTCAACTGTAGGCAGTGTGCGGCTGTCAGACACCTCTCACTTGTGACTGGGAAAAAAAAGAGCCAAAAGTGACGCCGTGTGGGTCACAAAGTCCGTCTGTGTCGAGTACGGCGTGGGCGCGGCAGCTTGGTCATCGGTGCCTGTACGTCCCACGTGATTTCCTCTGGGGCGTACTTCAGAGATTCTCATGAATCACGGTCTGAGTCGACTGGAATAGTGTGGTTTCTTTATTACTATTTTTCACTGCTATTGCTCAGATGTTGGAGTAAGCCTTCTTAGCTGACGCCACTGGTCTCTTGATTGTCTTGTACCTAAAGGGCATCTCTTCCAGTATAGGTGACAAGTGTGTTTGTACATTGTGACGTTTGTGGGGTTGATGACGCTGAGAGAGAAGGTAGAAGGAGAAACCCGGCCGCGGTACATGGCCCACTCCTCCGCAACAGTGCCAGCGGGACCACCGAGCTTAACGTCCCCATTATTGCACAGCAAAACTAATCTGAAACTTGCACGCTTTTATTTCGTGAACAATTTGAGACGTCAAAAGCAGAAACACTGGAACACGTGAGGCAATACTGACCTTACGACTTATCTTAGAAGAAAGATTAAGGAAAGGCAAACCTACGTTTCTAGTATTTGTAGACTTAGAGAAAGCTTTTGACAATGTTGACTGGAATACTCTCTTTCAAATTCTAAAGGTGGCAGGGGTAAAATACAGGGAGCGAAAGGCTATTTACAATTTGTACAGAAACCAGATGGCAGTTATAAGAGTCGAGGGACATGAAAGGGAAGCAGTGGTTGGGAAGGGAGTAAGACAATCTGTATATTGAGCAAGCAGTAAAGGAAACAAAAGAAAAATTCGGAGTAGGTATTAAAATTCATGGAGAAGAAATAAAAACTTTGAGGTTCGCCGATGACATTGTAATTCTGTCAGAGACAGCAAAGCAGTTGAATGGAATGGACAGTGTCTTCAAAGGAGGATATAAGATGAACATCAACAAAAGCAAAACAAGGATAATGGAATGTAGTCTAATTAAGTCGGGTGATGCTGAGGGAATTAGATTAGGAAATGAGGCACTTAAAGTAGTAAAGGAGTTTTGCTATTTGGGGAGCAAATTAACTGATGATGGTCGAAGTAGAGAGGATATAAAATGTAGGCTGGCAATGGCAAGGAAAGCGTTTCTGAAGAAGAGAAATTTGTTGACATCCAGTATTGATTTAAGTGTCAGGAAGTCATTTCTGAAAGTATTCGTATGGAGTGTAGCCATGTATGGAAGTGAAACGTGGACGATAAACAGTTTAGGCAAAAAGAGAATAGATGCTTTCGAAATGTGGTGCTACAGAAGAATGGTGAAGATTAGATGGGTAGATCACATAACTAATGAGGAAGTATTGAATAGGATTGGGGAGAAGAGAAGTTTTTGGCACAACTTGACCAGAAGAAGGGATCGGTTGGTAGGACATGTTCTGAGGCATCAAGGGATCACCAATTTAGTATTGGAGGGCAGCGTGGAGGGTAAAAATCGTAGAGGGAGACCAAGAGATGAATACACTAAGCAGATTCAGAAGGATGTAGGTTGCAGTAGGTACTGGGAGATGAAAAAGCTTGCACAGGATAGAGTAGCATGGACAGCTGCATCAAACCAGTCTCAGGACTGAAGACCACAACAACAACAACAACAACAAAAGCAGATTTTCAGCAAATAATAATGGGCAGTGGAAAATGTAATTTTATTGAATGGGTAATAATCTTAACACTTGTATCAACACTATACAGGGTGAAAAGTATTTAAACCGACAAACTCTGGGAGGTTGTAGGGGACATCAAAACAAATATTTTCCCCTAATGTCATTTTTTCCTATGAGGAGTATTTAAACCGGTGGAGGCCGTATTACGATCTTCAGTTGTTAGAGGGCGTGTTACGCTCTTCAGTTGTAGGCAACTGCTGTCCACCAGTGTATTAGTTCATTGTCTCTGTTTACTAATGGAGCGATACACCTGGAGTGGGTACACTGATTTGGTTGGTGCGTACTACGTAGTGCACCACAAGGGAAGAGCTGCACAGCTGGTTTATCAACAACAATATCCTAATCGCCGTACCCCGCACCATAGGCCCTTTGCTGCTGTGCACCAACTTCTGCGTGAGACCGGGTCATTTAGCAGATTATCTGGACAGGGACGCCGTCGAACGGTAAGAATGCTGCAATTTGAGGAACCTGTCTTGCAGCATGTGGAGCGGGATCCTTCAATCAGCACTCGTGCAATTGCGCGTAGCATGGGAACGAATCAGACGAATGTAAGAACAGTCCTTCGAGAGCAGTTGTTAGGTCCATTTCACTTACAGCGTGTCCACAACCTGGAACCAGTTGATTATCCACCCAAAGCACAGTTTTCGCAGTGGTACCTGGAACAGTGTGAAATGCATCATACATTTCGATCCTCTGTGTTGTCTACCGATGAAGCAACGCTCGGGCGTGATGGAGTCTTCAACATGCACAATTCGCATGTTTGGAGTGCGAGTAACCCACATGCCACAGTTACTAGCGCTCATCAAGTGCGGTTCTTCATTAACGTGTGGGTCAGTGTTGTTGCGGACTGTTTAATTGGGCCGTATCTGCTACCTAGGCCATTAAATGACAGGCACTATTACAATTTTCTCGCCAGAGCATTGCCAGAATTGCTGGAAGACGTCCCGGTCCCTACAAGACAACGCATGTGGTTCCAACATGACGGGGCGCCGGCACATTTCAGTCGTCGTCTGCGTCGATTCCTGGACCGACGGTTCCCAGAAACGTGGATTGGCAGAGGTGATCCTGTACCATGGCCTGCTCGATCCCCAGATACGTCCCCTCTGGACTTTTTTGTGTGGGGAGAGATGCGCAACCTTGTTTATGCAACTCCTTCCTGTTCCACCAGAAGAGGATCTGGTTGCCCGGATAGAAGCAGCAGCAGGAACAATTCAGGATACTCCTGGGGTTTTTGCCCGTGTCAACAGAACATGATCCGACGGAGTAACCTTTGTTTACTTGTCAATGGAGGCATTTTTGAGAAGCTACTGTAATTGAAATTGGGTTGTGTTAATGTGTTGTCCCTTGGTCATAAAAAAGGGAAAAGTGTTTGTTGGTTTAATTAAATTGCCGCCAGAGAAATCTTCCGCTACCGGTATAAATACTCCTCATAGGAAAAAATGACATTAGGGGAAAATACTTGTTTTGTTGTCCCCTACAACCTCCCAGGGTTTGTCGGTTTAAATACTTTTCACCCTGTATATAATAAAAACGAGAAAATCAGGAACTTAAAATATGTAATTACTTCTGTGGATTTTTAAAAAAAGCCTATAATTCAATTGACAGAAATACACTGCTTGTTAGCTTAAAAGAATTGGGACTCGACACTAAAACAACTGAAATAATTAAAGCAACTTTGACAAATACAAAATCCAAAGTAAAATTTAGGGGAGAGCTCTCAAAATCGTTTGAAATAAAGTTGGGTGTTCGACAGAGAGATGGTTTGTCACCTCTGCTTTTCAACTGTGTGTTAGAGAAGGTAGCTCGAGAATGGAGGAAGGCCATCAATACTACAGGGATTCAACAAGGAAGAAATCCAAACAAGATCACTGTCGACTGTTTAGCCTTCGCAGATGACACGGCACTGATTACAGATTCGCTAGACAATGCCCAAGAATAAATAAGAGAACTGCAAAAACAAGCAGTCAAAGTAGGACTACAAATATCCTTTGAGAAAAAAAAGTTCATGACAAACATCTGTGATGCTCCTCAAAATATTGCAGTTCACAACAATACAATACACAAAACAGATTCCTTTAAATACCTTGGAGAGTGGATTACATACAATGCAAAAGAAAAGACAGCTATAGAATGAAAACTGCGCAAAATGGAAAGAGTATTTCGTATGACCAAATACGTTTATAACAAAAAATCCTCGTCCTGGAACACGAAATTAAGGCACTACCAAACAGTCGCCAGACCTGAAGCTCTGTATGCGGCAAAACACTTAGGCTAACAAGAGATAGAGATCTTGAGAAACGAGAGAAGGTCGAAAGAAGAATTTTAAGGAAAATACTGGGAGCTAAAAGAAATGATAATCCTGAATACAGGTTAAGACCAAACAGTGAGCTATACTTGAAAACTGAAAAACTACCTGATGTAATGAGGAAGAGAAGACTACAGTTTTAGGGCATATATTCAGAATGGATAACAACAGACTAACCAAGCAGGTATTCACATTTCTCAATAGCTACACATCCAAGCCCGCATGGTTCATAGAGACTGAACAGGACATGGAAAACGCTGGAATTACAATAAACACGATAGAAAACAGAACACTTTTCAGAAAGGTAGTTCAAAAGGCAGAATTTCAGGAGAGGAAAAAAAAACAATAAGACGAAAGTGGACTCAAGAAGAAACGGAACAATACTCTAAAAGGATGAAGGAAATTTGGAAACTAAGGAAATCTAATACAACGAAGAGTAGCCAAAGTTGATTCACCTTACCCTCCAAATGCGTTATTCGAAAGCGTAATGTATATGTGTGCGTGTGTGTGTGTGTGTGTGTGTGTGTGTGTGTGTGTATGTGAGAGAGCTATCTTGGATACGATAATGCACACTATGCCGTTCTCTGTCTCTGTCTGTCTCTCTCTCTCTCTCTCTCTCTCTCTCTCTCTCTCTCTCTATATATATATATATATATATATATATATATATATATATATATATATATATATATATGGTGTTCCAGCTATCTTGTCCACTCAAAATATCTCTGGAACAATAACAGCTATTGGAAAACGACTTTCACCGGTATCAATGTAGGGCTGGGGCTCATGAATGTACATATTTGGAAACACTCTAAAACGAAAGCATATGTGTTTTTTAACACAAACTTATGTTTTTTTAAATGGACCTCCTATATTTTTTCTTCAGCAATCCATAGCTGACAAGGCACACACACAATGGCGTTGATTGCATCGCAATATTCCCATTACATCCCGAGATATTAAGACGCGAAGTTGACGCTTGAAACACCCGACATGCGCTGCTAGCGCACGTCCTGAGGCTCAGGCGTGAACCCCTGCTGCCCGTAATCGCGATGTGACTGACATGCGTAATCACACTTCCTTACTTATCAAGAGGTCCGAAACGAATAATACGGTCTGCTGCCATCCTGCATTAACGTCGTACATTCCAGCAGGTATTTATCCCATAGGCTAGGGGTGATGCGGTTCTGTAACATATCTGTGTACCGCAACGTTAGTCACAAAGTTAACTTCGCTTATCGTTAATCCGTTACTAAAAAGGTAATGCCGTTCAACGTTAAAACTTTACTTTACTGTAGATCTAGCGCAAGTGACAATTAATCATTCACTCGTAATAGTAAAATTCATGTTGATGGTTTTAGTGAAACGAGCAAGCGGACTAAAAGTTTTACCGTTGTTTAAGTAAGAATGTTCTGATTTGGGAAGTTCAGGTAGGACATAGAAGATGGATGTAAACAGTTTAACCAATTAGTTTTATTATCATATAATTATCAATGTTATGTTTATCTAATGCGTTAAATGACAAATTGATACAAACAAATGTTTCTTAACACCACTGGGTAAAATGGCCCTTTGTAGAAACTTCCACTGCGATACCAGCGCTACATACTAAACATAGCGTTCACATCTCATGCTCAAAGTGATGCCCATTGGCTTGCATACATAGGGTCACTCTGCGGATGAAGGATGCCCTACTTCGTGCTACTGTTTCCTCTTTGATGGCTGTACAAGCATCAATAATGCGTTGCTTCATGTCCTCTGGTGTTGTTGGTTCATGTTGGTAAACAGCATCCTTCACTGCTCCCCAAAGAAAATAATCCAGCGGTGTAAGGTCCAGAGATCGGGCAGGCCACCTAACTGGGCCACCTCGTCCAATCCACCTACCAGGGAAGTCGTCGTGCTCGTAAGGCGTTATATGCAGGGCATCCGTCATGCTGATACCACATGGCCATTCTCCGGTTCAGAGGTACGGCGTCCAAGAGAACAAGAAGATTGTGTCGTATAAATCTGGAGTATTGTCTGCCATTTTGGATGCCATTTATAAAGAAAGGTCCGATAATGGTATCTCCAATAATCCCACACCAAACATTAACTTTCCACGGACGTTGATGCTCTACCTGACGGAGCCATTTTGGATTGTCTGCGGACCAATAATGCATATTCCTCATATTGACAATTCCTTTGTTGGAGAATGATGCCTCGTCGGTAAAGAAAACATCTGCAAAAAAAATTGGATTAGTCAGAAGTTTTTGCTGAGCCCACCGACAAAATGTTACCCTATTGCGGAAGTCATTTCCATGAAGATCCTGGTGTAAATGAACGTGGTAAGGATGAAATTTATGACGTTTAAGAATACGCTGTGCACTTGATTTCGACACACCAACTTAACGTTCAATTTGACGTGTGATGATTTGAGGATTCACAGCTATGGTAGCGAGCACAGCAACTTCAGCACGTTCATCTGTGCGTATTCTAGGACGATGTCGAGGTCTTGGATCTAAGCTTCCCGTTTCACGTAGACGAGATGTGAGACGACCAAACATCCGGCGCGAAGGTGATGGCTTGTCAGGGAATCGTCTTCTGTACAGTCGTTCTGCCTGAACAGCATTTCGTCCACCTACAACAAGGTACAGTACAGGTATGTAGAGTAGGGTAGAAAACAGACGTATTAACTTAATAATCATAATGTTCGCTAAAAGTACTATCAACAAACAAGCAATCTCATAACGTATTTCCCGTCAACGTACATTCTCCATAGATCAGCAGCATTTCTACTATATCTTCATGTGTGTACATTATACTGTACAGTATAAGTTCCACAACACAACGTTTATTCACAATGTGTACTACCTCCGTGCCGTCACTAGATTACTCTGATGCACGACTACACTGGCAAGCGGTGTACTGCACGCCAAAGCAACAACAAATGGGATGCTCGGAGGGTGGTGGAGTACAGGAGTTTGCATGGATCGCAAATCATAAACAAGCGGAAGTGGTAACTGTGGCAGTAGTGGGAACTACGTTGGACACTTGACTAGGTAGAGCCAGGCCCTGCGCGACAGGCACAATGGGTCATATAACGGCGTTAGATAAACCTTATTTTGGGTGTGCAGGATAAATAAGACAACCTGACGGGTGTACACCGATCGGTACTGGTTCATATTGTGTACGTAGATACGTAAAACGTGCAAGAGGGAAACCATTATGTGCTTATGAGAGTTGATGGCAGCAGACCGTATTATTCGTTTCGGACCTCTTGACAAGTATGGAGGTGTGATTACACATGTCAATCACATCGCGATTACGGGCAGCAGGGTTCACGCCTGAGCCTCAGGAAGTGCGCTAGCAGCGCATGTCGGGTGTTTCAAGCGTCAACTTCGCGTCTCAATATCTCGGGATGTAATGGGAATATTGCGATGCAATCAACGCCATTGTATATGTGCTTTGTCATGCTATGGATTGCTGAAGAAAAAATATAGGAGGTCCATTTAAAAAAACATAAGTTTGTGTTAAAAAACACATATGCTTTCGTTTTAGAATGTTTCCAAATATGTACATTCATGGGCCCCAGCCCTACATTGATACCGGTGAAAGTCGTTTTCCATTAGCTGTTATTGTTCCAGAGATATTTTGGGTGGACAAGATAGGTGGGACACCCTGTATATCTAAAGTTTTTATGGAACGACGTAAATGCATGTTTTACAGCATTCCAAAGCCGTTCAAAACATGAGTGCAATGTATAGCGCTTGTCAATCTTGGCGTAAGAACTTCTGGTAAAAATATCGGAGACACGACATGTTCTAAATCTGAACAGATAAGGCGACGTAAACTACGCCGCTTGACTTCGTCGTTATATCAAGCTTTACTTGTTTCCATAAAAGCGGTTTACTCAAGCATAAGCATGTATGCACATCTGAAATACGCTATTAGGAAAATATCCCAACACCGAGAAGGAGTTGTGCGTCATGAACGAAAGCTGGTAGGCGTGTATCTACATCTGAGAAAGATCATTTCTATTGAAATATCGCGCCAGTTGCGTAAGAGTGACGCAGGTAGCGCTACTAACAGGATGCAAATGAAGCATGCTTTAAATACACGCCGTAACGGTCGCGAGCGTTAGTTACCTTTGAGATCGTACGTGCTGAGTTGATATTAGTGAAGAATGCCTTTAAGGTGACAAAGACGCCATTATCAGCACCTCACTGAGTTTAAACGAGTTCGCTTAATAGGGCTACGAGAAGCTGGATCTTGCGACCTTGCAGAAAGAGTTGGCAGGACTGCAACCGCTGTACATGATTGCTGGCAGCGGTGGTCACGAGAAAGTACAGTCCTAGAAGATCCGGCTGCAGACGTGGCACTACCGAGAACGAAGACCATTGTGTTCACCGAATGCCTCTGGCTCATCGTACTGCATCTACAACAGTGATCTGAGCAGCAGTTGGCACCACACTGACACAATAAACAGTTAAAAACCGGTTACTTCAAAGTAATCTCCAAGCCAGACGCCCTATAGCGAGGATACCAATGATCCTAAGCTGTACAGCAACAGCAGTCCGCCGGCCGGAATGGCCGAGCGGGTCTAGGCGCTACAGTCTGGAGCCGCACGACCGCTACGGTCGCAGGTTCGAATCCTGCCTCGGGCATGGACGTGTGTGATGTCCTTACGTTAGTTAGGTTTAAGTAGTTCTAAGTTCTAGGGGACTGATGACCTCAGAAGTTAATTCCCATAGTGCTCAGAGCCATTTGAACCATTTTTTGAACTGCAGTCCTGCCAAGTCTGGTTCAAAATCAGTGAGGCGCTGATAATAGCGTCTTTGCTGCCTTAAAGGCATTCTTCACTAATATCACTTCACCACATATAATCTCATTTGTGACTTCAGTAGTGTAAAGCGAGAGCTCACTCGAGGGCTGGGTGGAAATCTGTTGTCTTTTCTGATGAAAGCTGGTTCTGTGTGGCAGTGACGGACAGGTGCTGGTTAGAAGGAGACAGTCGAGGGCCGGCATCCAACCTGTCTGCGTGGTAGCCACACTGGACATAAACCTGGAATTATGGTGCGAATTCACATGACAGCAGGAGCACTCTCGTGGTTATCCCACGCACCCAAATCCAAGTTTTGTACTTCAATCCCGTGATTCGACCTGTTGTGATGCCATTCATGAACAGCATTCCTGGGTGTGTTTTCCAACAGGATAACTCTCGCTCACATGACGCTGTCGTAACCCAACATGGTATACAGAGTGTCGACATGTTGCCTCGGACTGCTCGATCAGCAGATCTGTCTCCGATCGAGCACATATGGGACATCATGGGACGACAATTCCAGCATCATCCACAAACAGCATTAGCCGTCCTCTATTGACCGACCGTCCGCCCCGATAGCTGAGTGGTCAACGTGACGGATTGCCATCCTAGGGGCCCGGGTTCGATTCCCGGCTGGATCGGGGATTTTCTGCGCTCAGGGACTGGGTGTTGTGCTGTCTTCATCATCATTCCATCCCCATCCGGCACGCAGGTCGCCCAATGTGTCGTCGAATGTAATAAGACCTGCACCAAGGCGGCCGGACATGCCCCGAAAGGGGCCTCCCGGCCAATGTCTCCAAACGCTCATTTTCATTTCCATTGACCGACCAAGTGCAACAGGCATGTAACTCTGTCCCACAAACTGATATCTGGCATCTGAACAAGATAATGCTTGCACGTTTGCATGCCTGCATTCAGCGTTCTAGCAGTTACCCCGGTAATCAATGTACTAGCATTTCACATTTGCAGCGGCTTATCTCTCGCGTACATAAACCTACGACGTTACAGTGTTAACCACTTAAATATGTTAGCTAGACTAATGTATTCCCAACATTTTATTAGTCTAGATTAACTAGTTATTGGTGCTGCATTTTTTCTGTCAGTGTTGTTTTCCTAAGACCTTTCTGTTACGCTAGAAGTTAGCATATAGTTACATCTGCAGCAATCGTAACTGACCGTGTACATGTGTCGTATAAAGTGGTGCATGAGAAAATAAATTTTAATTTTGTAGTGATGGATTATCTTCTTGCTATATGCAATGGTGTTACAGAATGACGTTTTGTAGAGGATGACAAATGGTTCAAATGGCTCTACGCACTATAGGACTCAACATCTGGGGTCATCAGTCCACTAGAACTTAGAACAACTTAAACCTAACTAACCTAAGGATACCACACACGTCCATGTCCGAGGCAGGATTCGAACCTGCGACCGTAGCAGCAGCGCGGTTCCCGACTGAAGGTCCTAGAACCGCTCGGCCACAGCGGCCGGCAGAGGATGACATTTTGAACGTTTTGATGCATGGAACCTACAGTCGCAAGCGTGAAATCAACTGTCTGAAGGCACCACGAGGCTGCTGAAAACCCACTTACTATCTTATGAGGAGCTACCACGTGAGATAGTCAGTGAACCACACATCTTATCAAATCTTTTGCATTTTGCATGGTATTTCAACTTTCTGGACAATACCTTGCTTGAACTTGTAGAGGACGTTCCCCTGTATCGGCGCACTAGTTTGTGGTTTGAGAACGATGGTGCTCCAGCGTACTTTGATCGCCGATTCAAGGCGTATCTCCCAGACAGCGTCACGCAGAGAGTAATTGGAAGGAGTTGCCCAGTCCTTTGGCCTCCGCCATCCCCTGACCTCAACCGTCATGACCTTTCGCTCCGGGGTCATGAAAGTCCTTTGTGTACTGAAAATCGGTAGGAACAGTATCTGACATTATTGAGCGCATCCTTTCAGCGTTTGACACCATTAGAGGGGAGCGTGGGATCTCACAGAGACTCAGGAAAAACATGGCTCGTCGATGCGCATCATACATCGAAGCTGGTGGTCGTCACATTGAAGACTGCTCCACAGAAGTGAAGATAAGGAGTCGGTTTACAATGTTTGTTTGAACTCTATCGTCAGTAAAACTTTTCCAGATTACATCATTCTGCTGTTTTTATCCTAGCGAATGCGCGGAGAGTGAATCGTGCTGTAGAAACATTATTGTACATTTCTGTAACACTCTGTGTAACCTAGGATTCTGGCATGAGAGCCCACCTTGGCGGCCACCTTCCCTTTCAGCTTCAGCGCAGTTCTCGGATACTTTTGCAAAAAGTTTCAACGCCACCTTTAACAACATATACTCGAATTTTCAACAGACTCGGAATGCATTTAAAAAGGTATCTCACTCAATTTCAAAAAACATACTTCCTTCAGTATGTTTGCTAATACAAGAGCTATGAGTAAGTGCCATGCGATACTATTACGTGGCGCACTCCCTTTTTTCAATTAAAGAAAACCTCATTTCTATTTCCTGATCTGCTCATGAAATTAGATGCATGATTCATCACTTATGCGGGGTCCCACACCATCATAGCAGGTAGGCTGAGGGTGTAAAGTACGTCGATGTACATTGTGTGTCATTCATCGATGACGTCATCAATGAAATAATAAATAAGGATTGTGGGCAAGTAATGTTAACCCACATATAATGAGTATTTTAGTTACAGTGACGCCCATACAGTTCGCTGCTTCTCCTGTCTGTCCTCTGAGTAATTACCTCCATTACCAACAGATCACACGCAACTTCAGCTTTGTTATCCCACATCGGTCTAAATTAGAGATCAGAGGTTGGTAACGCACAAATCAATATGGGCGGTACCAACGAAATATGAGCTATTTCTGGAAGGAAAAGATGGAGTAAACAGTGGTTTGATCTGGAATGTTTAAGTACTAGTGACGAGTTATCTGAGGACATAGGAAGAGGATACAATCCATGAAATAAGGATGACGAGTCATAAATCAGAGATACAGGACGAAAAATGTCCAAATTCAGTCTCCAGATCGCTTTCTTTTATTTCTATATAATCGGGTTCGAGCCAGCTGCCTATCTTATGATCTGCTCCAAAAAAATATTTTACAATTATAATTGGTGCAAATTATAAATGGATTAAAGTGAAAGTCTAAAAAACTTCATAAGAAATTATTTATAAAACAAATTTGTGCAATCTACCATTTGTTACTGTGGAAAGGTCCCTATATGAACCATGGACCTTGCCTTTGGTGGGTGGCTTGCGCCCTCAGCGATACATACAGCCGCACCATAGGTGCAACCACAACCGAGTGGTATCTGTTGAGAGGCCAGACAAACGTGTGGCTCCTGAAGACTGGCAGCAGCCTTGGCAGTAGTTGCAGGGGCAACAGTCTGGGTGATTGGCTGATCTGGCCTTGTAACACTAACCATAAAGGCCTTGCTGTGCTGGCACTGTGAACGGGCAAAAGCAAGGGGAAACTACAGCAGAAACATTTCCGAGGTTCAAATGGTTCAAATGGCTCTGAGCACTATGGGACTTAACTTCTGAGGTCATCAGTCCCCTAGAACTTAGAACTACTTAAACCTAACCAACCTAAGGACATCACACACATCCATGCCCGCGGCAGGATTCGAACCTGCGACCGTAGCGGTCGCGCGGTTCCAGACTGTAGCGCCTAGAACCGCTCGGCCACTCCGGCCGGCCATTTCCGAGGGCTTGCAGTTCTACTGTAGAGTTAAATGATGATGGCATCCTATTGGGTAATATATTACGGAGATAAAATAGACCCCCGTTCGGATATCCGAGCGGGGACTACTCAGGAAAATATCGTCACCAGCAGAAACAAAACTGGCGTTGTGCGGATCGTAGCGTGGAATGTCATATCCCTTAATCGGGCAGTTAGGTTAGAAAATTTAAAATGAAAGTGGGTAGGCTAAAGTTAGATATAGTGGAAATTAGTGAAGTTCGGTGGCAGGAGGAACAGAACTTCTGGACATCTGTTGAACACAGGGTTAGAAATACAAAACCAAATAGGGCCAATGCAGGAGTAGTTATTCGGAGACGAAGAGGCTTGCACAGGTTAGTGTAGCATGGACAGCCGTATCAAACCAGTCTTCGGACTGAAGATTACAACAACTACAGGAGAGGCAAGTATAAATTGTGTTCATTGTCGTAAATAATGAGGGATGTAAGGAATGCGGGTAAATTGCTATGAACGACATAGTGTGTATTATCGTATCAGTAGTATAAGATTATATCCAAATAATTCGTATCAGTAGTATAAGATTATATACCAACTAATTCCCCCCCATGAACCATGGACCTTGCCGTTGGTGGGGAGGCTTGCGTGCCTCAGCGATACAGATGGCCGTACCGTAGGTGCAACCACAACGGAGGGGTATCTGTTGAGAGGCCAGACAAACATGTGGTTCCTGAAGAGGGGCAGCAGCCTTTTCAGTAGTTGCAGGGGCAACAGTCTGGATGATTGACTGATCTGGCCTTGTAACATTAACCAAAACGGCCTTGCTGTGCTGGTACTGCGAACGGCTGCAAGCAAGGGGAAACTACAGCCGTAATTTTTCCCGAGGACATGCAGCTTTACTGTATGATTAAATGATGATGGCGTCCTCTTGGGTAAAATATTCCGGAGGTAAAATAGTCCCCCATTCGGATCTCCGGGCGGGGACTACTCAAGAGGACGTCGTTATCAGGAGAAAGAAAACTGGCATTCTACGGATCGGAGCGTGGAATATCAGATCCCTTAAACGGGCAGGTAGGTTAGAAAATTTAAAATGGGAAATGGATAGGTTAAAGTTAGATATAGTGGGAATTAGTGAAGTTCGGTGGCAGGAGGAACAAGACTTCTGGTCAGGTGATTACAGGGTTATAAATACAAAATCAAATAGGGGTAATGCAGGAGTAGGTTTAATAATGAATAAAAAAATAGGAGTGCGGGTTAGCTACTACAAACAGCATAGTGAACGCATTATTGTGGCCAAGATAGACACAAAGCCCATGCCTACTACAGTAGTACAAGTTTATATGCCAACTAGCTCTGCAGATGATGAAGAAATTGATGAGATGTATGACGAGATAAAAGAAATTATTCAGGTAGTGAAGGGAGACGAAAATTTAATAGTCATGGGTGACTGGAATTCGTCAGTAGGAAAAGGGAGAGAAGGATACATAGGTGAATATGGATTGTGGGGAAGAAATGAAAGAGGAAGCCGCCTTGTAGAATTTTGCACAGAGCATAACTTAACCACAGCTAACACTTGGTTCAAGAATCATAAAAGAAGGTTGTATACCTGGAAGAATCCTGGAGATACTAAAAGGTATCAGATAGATTATATAATGGTAAGACAGAGATTTAGGAACCAGGTTTTAAATTGTAAGATATTTCCAGGGGCACATGTGGATTCTGACCACAATCTATTGGTTATGAACTGCAGATTGAAACTGAAGAAACTGCAAAAAGGTGGGAATTTAAGGAGATGGGACCTGGATAAACTGAAAGAACCAGAGGTTGTAGAGAGTTTCAGGGAGAGCATAAGGGAACAATTGACAGGAATGGGGGAAAGAAATACAGTAGAAGAAGAATGGGTAGCTCTGAGGGATGAAGTAGTGAAGGCAGCAGAGGATCAAGTAGGTAAAAAGACGAGGGCTAATAGAAATCCTTGGGTAACAGAAGAAATATTGAATTTAGTTGATGAAAGGAGAAAATATAAAAATGCAGTAAATGAAGCAGGCAAAAAGGAATACAAACGTCTCAAAAATTAGATCGACAGGAAGTGCAAAATGGCTAAGCAGGGATGGCTAGAGGACAAATGTAAGGATGTAGAGGCTTGTCTCACCAGGGGTAAGATAGATACTCCCTACAGGGAAATTAAAGAGACCTTTGGAGAGAAGAGAACCACTTGTATGAATATCAAGAGCTCAGATGGCAACCCAGTTCTAAGCAAAGAAGGGAAGGCAGAAAGGTGGAAGGAGTATATAGAGGGTTTATACAAGGGCGATGTACTTGAGGACAATATTATGGAAATGGACGAGGATGTAGATGAAGATGAAATGGGTAGATAAGATACTGCGTGAAGAGTTTGACAGAGCACTGAAAGACCTGAGTCGAAACAAGGCCCCGGGAGTAGACAACATGCCATTAGAACTACTGATGGCCTTGGGAGAGCCAGTCATGACAAAACTCTACCATCTGGTGAGCAAGATGTATGAGACAGGCGAAATACCCTCAGACTTCAAGAAGAATATAATAATTCCAATCCCAAAGAAAGCAGGTGTTGACAGATGTGAAAATTACCGAACTATCAGTTTAATAAGTCACAGCTGTAAAATACTAACGCGAATTCTTTACAGACGAATGGAAAAACTGGTAGAAGCAGACCTCGGGGAAGATCAGTTTGGATTCCGTAGAAATGCTGGATCACGTGAGGCAATACTAACCATACGACTTATCTTAGAAGAAAGATTAAGAAAAGGCAAACGTACGTTTCTAGCATTCGTAGACTTAGAGAAAGCTTTTGACAACGTTAACTGGAATACTCTCTTTCAAATTCTGAAGGTGGCAGGGGTGAAATACAGGGAGCGAAAGGCTATTTGCAATTTGTATAGAAACCAGATGGCAGTTATAAGAGTCGAGGGGCATGAAAGAGAAGCAGTGGTTGGGAAAGGAGTGAGACAGGGTTGTAGCCTCTCCCCGATGTTATTCAATCTGTATATTGAGCAAGCAGTAAAGGAAACAAAAGAAAAATTTGGAGTAGGTATTAAAATTCATGGAGAAGAAGTAAAAACTTTGAGGTTCGCCGATGACATTGTAATTCTGTCAGAGACAGCAAAGGACTTGGAAGAGCTGTTGAACGGAATGGACAGTGTCTTGAAAGGAGGATATAAGATGAACATCAACAAAAGCAAAACGAGGATAATGGAATGTAGTCAAATTAAATCGGGTGATGCTGAGGGAATTAGATTAGGAAATGAGACACTTAAAGTAGTAAAGGAGTTTTGCTATTTATGGAGTAAAATAACTGATGATGGTCGAAGTAGAGAGGATATAAAATGTAGACTGGCAATGGCAAGGAAATCGTTTCTGAAGAAGAGAAATTTGTTAACATCGAGTATAGATTTAAGTGTCAGGAAGTCGTTTCTGAAAGTATTTGTATTTAGTGTAGCCAAGTATGGAAGTGAAACATGGACGATAACCAGTTTGGACAAGAAGAGAATAGAAGCTTTCGAAATGTGGTGCTACAGAAGAATGCTGAAGATAAGGTGGGTAGATCACGTAACTAATGAGGAGGTATTGAATAGGATTGGGGAGAAGAGAAGTTTGTGGCACAACTTACTAGAAGAAGGGATCGGTTGGTAGGACATGTTTTGAGGCATCAAGGGATCACAAATTTAGCATTGGAGGGCAGCGTGGAGGGTAAAAATCGTAGAGGGAGACCAAGAGATGAATACACTAAGCAGATTCAGAAGGATGTAGGTTGCAGTAGGTACTGGGAGATGAAGAAGCTTGCACCGGATAGAGTAGCATGGAGAGCTGCATCAAACCAGTCTCAGGACTGAAGACCACAACAACAACCAACTAATTCCGCATAACATAAAGAGATTGAAGAAATGTAAGATGAGGCAAAAGTAATTATCCATGTAGTTAAGGAGGACAAAAATTTAACTGTGATGAGGGGTTGGAATTTGATAGTAGGAAAAAGAAGAAAAGGAAAAATTTTAGGTAAATGTGGACTTGGGGGAAGAAATGGAAGAGGAAGCCGTCTGGCAGAGTTTTGCGCAGAGCACAATTTAATCATCGCTAACACTTGGTTTCAGGCTCATGAAGGAAGACCGTATGCGTGGAAGAAGCCTTGAGACACGGGAAGGTTGTTTAACGGTAAGACAGAGATTTCGGAACCATATTTTAAACTGTAAGACATTCCAGGGGCAGACGTGGACTCATACCACAATTTATTGGTTATGAACTGTAGATTGAATCTACAGGAATTGCAAATAGGTAGGACATTAACGAGATGAGACCCAGATAGGTCGAAAGAACCTGAAGTTGTTGAGTGTTTCAGAGGGAGAATTAGGCAACGACTGGATAGATCAGGGGAAAGGAAAACAGCAGAAGACGAATGGGTAGCTTTGACAGATGAAACAGTGAAGGCAGCAGAGGATCAAATAGGAAAAAAGATAAGGCATAGTAGAAATCCTTGGATGACACTGTTGTTGTTGTTGTGGTCTTCAGTCCTGAGACTGGTTTGATGCAGCTCTCCATGCTACTCTATCCTGTGCAAGCATCTTCATCTCCCAGTACCTACTGCAACCTACATCCTTCTGAATCTGCTTAGTGTATTCATCTCTTGGTCTCCCTCTACGATTTTTACCCTCCACGCTGCCCTCCAATGCTAAATTTGTGATCCCTTGATGCCTCAAAACATGTCCTACCAACCGATCCCTTCTTCTAGTCAAGTTGTCCCACAAACTTCTCTTCTCCCCAATCCTATTCAATACCTCCTCATTAGTTACGTGATCTACCCACCTTATCTTCAGCATTCTTCTGTAGCACCACATTTCGAAAGCTTCTATTCTCTTCTTGTCCAAACTGGTTATCGTCCATGTTTCACTTCCACACATGGCTACACTCCATACAAATACTTTCAGAAATGACTTCCTGACACTTAAATTTATACTCGATGTTAACAAATTTCTCTTCTTCAGAAACGATTTCCTTGCCATTGCCAGTCTACATTTTATATCCTCTCTACTTCGACCATCATCAGTTATTTTACTCCCTAAACAGCAAAACTCCTTTACTACTTTAAGTGTCTCATTTCCTAATCTAATCCCCTCAGCATCACCCGATTTAATTTGACTACATTCCATTATCCTCGTTTTGCTTTTCTTGATCTTGATCTTATATCCTCCTTTCAAGACACTGTCCATTCCGTTCAACTGCTCTTCCAAGTCCTTTGCTGTCTCTGACAGAATTACAATGTCATCGGCGAACCTCAAAGTTTTTATTTCTTCTCCATGGATTTTAATACCTACTCCGAATTTTTCTTTTGTTTTCTTTACTGCTTGCTCAATATACAGATTGAATAACATCGGGGAGAGGCTACAACCCTGTCTCACTCCTTTCCCAACCACTGCTTCCCTTTCATGCCCCTCGACTCTTATAACTGCCATCTGGTTTCTGTACAAACTGTAAATAGCTTTTCGGTCCCTGTACTTTACCCCTGACACCTTCAGAATTTGAAAGAGAGTATTCCAGTCAACATTGTCAAAAGCTTTCTCTAAGTCTACAAATGCTAGAAACGTAGGTTTGCCTTTTCTTAATCTTTCTTCTAAGATAAGTCATAAGGTTAGCATTGCCTCACGAGTTCCAACATTTCTACGGAATCCAAACTGATCTTCCCCGAGGTCCGCTTCTACCAGTTTTTCCATTCGTCTGTAAAGAATTCGCGTTAGTATTTTACAGCTGTGGCTTATTAAACTGATAGTTCGGTAATTTTCACATCTGTCAACACCTGCTTTCTTTGGGATTGGAATTATTGTATTCTTCTTGAAGCCCGTGGGTATTTCGTCTGTCTCATGATGACACTGGAGATACTGTATTTAAGTCGCGAAAGGAAAACATGCAGAAATGCAGGAACTGACGCAGGTAAAAGGGAATACAAACTTCTAAAAAGTGGGATTGACATGGAATGCAAAAGGGCTAAGTAGAAATGGCTAAAGGATAAATGAAAGGATTCAGTAGGTGAAAGGTAGATACCACCTATAGGAAAATTAAAGAGACCTTTGAGAAAAGAGCAAGAGCTGAGACGGGAAACAGTCCTAAGCAAAGACGGAAGATGTGAAAGGTTTCAGGAGTGTATAGAATGTCTATACAAGGGAGATGACGGCAATATAACTGAAAGAGGACGTAGATGAAGGTGAAATGGGAGATACGATAATAAGAGAAAAATTTTACAACGTAATGAAGTCGAAACAAAGACCTGTGAGTAGACAAAATTCCGTCAGAACTACTGATAGCCCTGGGAGAGACAGCCATGACATAACTCTTCCATGTGGTGTGCAAGATGTAAGAGAGCGGCGAAATACCCTCAGACTTCAAGTTAATGAAAGACAAACGTACGTTTACAGCATAGGTAGACTCAGAGAAAACTTTTCATAGTATTTACTTGAATATTACCTTTGAAATGGCTCTGAGCACTATGGGGCTCAACGTCTGAGGTCATTAGTCCCCTAGAACTTAGAACTAGTTAAACCTAACTAACCTAAGGACATCACACACATCCATGCCGAGGCAGGATTCGAACCTGCGACCGTAGCGGTCTCGCGGTTCCAGACTGCAGCGCCTAGAACCGCACGGCCACTTCGGCCGGCTTTGAAATTTTGGAGGTAGTAGGGCTAAAATACAGAGACGAAAGGCTATTTACAATTTTCACAGAAACCAGACGGCAGTTATAAGAGTCGAAGGGCATGAAAGAGAAGCAATGGTTGAGAAGGGAGTGAGGCAAGATTTTAACTTATCCCCAATGTTACTTAATCTGTTCATTGAACAAGAAATAAACGCAAACAAAGAAAAATTTGGAGTAGGAATTAAAGTATGGGGAGAAGAAATAAAAAAAAATTAGGGTTCGTCGATGAGATTGTATTTCTGTCAGAGACAGCAAAGGACTTGGAAGAGCAGTTAAACGAATCGACAGTGTCTTGAAAGGAAGATATAAGATGAACATCGACAAAATCAAACAAGAGTAATGGAATTTTATAGCCGAATTAACTCAGGTGATGCCGAGGGAATCAGATTAGAAAACGAGACACTTAAAGTAGTAAATGATTAATTTGCTATTTGGATAGCAAAATAACTGATGATGACCGAGGTCGAGAGGATATAAAAGGTACACGGGAAATGGCAAGAAAAGCGTTTCCGAAGAAAAGAAATTGGTTGATATCGAATATAGATGTAAATGTAAGGAAGTCTTTTATGAAAGTATTTGTATGGAGGGTAGCCATGTGTTTAGGTGAAACATGGACGATAAGCAGGCTACGTAAGAAGAGAATGGTGGCTCCTGAAATGTGGAGCTACAGAAGAATGCTGAAGACTAGGTGAATACGTCGCGTAACTAATGAGAAGGTACTGAATAGAACTGAGGAGAAAAGAAATTTATGGTGAAACCCGACTAGAATGTGAGATCAGTCGATAGGACATATTCTGAGGAATCAAGGTATCACCAATATGGTATTGGAGGGAAGTGTAGAGGGGGACCAAAAGTTGAATACAATAAGAAGTTTCGGAAGGACGTAAGTTGCAATAGTTATTCGGAGACGGAGAGGCTTGCACTTGATAGTGTAGCATGGAAAGCCGTATCAAACCAGTCTTCGGACTGAAGACAGCAACAACAACAACAACAACAACAAGAAGAGAGGTAAGTATCATTTGTGTTCACTGTCGTAAATAATGTGGGATGCCATCTTTTATTCCAGAAAATGTAATTTGTTTCCTAAGAAACGTGCTTATTACAAAAAGTGTATCTTAATCAGTTGTTTGTGATGAATTTTATTTCTAGAATCAATAGAAGGTATGATGTTTAACTAGGTCCACAAATGCACAACGTCTGTGTGGGTTACCGACTTTTGCGTTCTTGTATCTGGCACCTCAGTGGGTTAGCAGTTTTCATGTCACGAATTTGGGAAATTATTGAGATATGGGTCGTTGCGTAACAGGTTTCTTCGTGTTTCTGATGTACTAAAAACGAAATGTAGCAATATCACATATAACACAGGAACACATACCGGTGACCTACAGCCAAGTCAATAAATCATCGGTAACTGGGCATTAGAAAATTACTGCTCAGGTGGTGTTGCAACCAAGGAATGGCACTGAACCAGAGGAAAATAAACAAGAGCTTACGCAATAAAGGTAAAATGCGAGGATCATAGAATTTCATGCCTTACATACGTATCCCATGTAACAGGAACAATTTTGTGTGGACTAATATTATTTCAAACTATATATACATTTCCTCCCCCATGAACCATGGACCTTGCCGTTGGTGGGGAGGCTTGCGTGCCTCAGCGATACAGATAGCCGTACCGTAGGTGCAACCACAACGGAGGGGTATCTGTTGAGAGGCCAGACAAACGTGTGGTTCCTGAAGAGGGGCAGCAGCCTTTTCAGTAGTTGCAAGGGCAACAGGCTGGATGATTGACTGATCTGGCCTTGTAACAATAACCAAAACGGCCTTGCTGTGCTGGTACTGCGAACGGCTGAAAGCAAGGGGAAACTACAGCCGTAATTTTTCCCGAGGGCATGCAGCTTTACTGTATGATTACATGATGATGGCGTCCTCTTGGGTAAAATATTCCGGAGGTAAAATAGTCCCCCATTCGGATCTCCGGGCGGGGACTACTCAAGAGGATGTCGTTATCAGGAGAAAGAAAACTGGCGTTCTACGGATCGGAGCGTGGAATGTCAGATCCCTTAATCGGGCAGGTAGGTTAGAAAATTTAAAAAGGGAAATGGATAGGTTGAAGTTAGATATAGTGGGAATTAGTGAAGTTCGGTGGCAGGAGGAACAAGACTTTTGGTCAGGTGAATACAGGGTTATAAATACAAAATCAAATAGGGGTAATGCAGGAGTAGGTTTAATAATGAATAGGAAAATAGGAATGCGGGTAAGCTACTACAAACAGCCTAGTGAACGCATTATTGTGGCCAAGATTGATACGAAGCCCACATCTACTACAGTAGTACAAGTTTATATGCCAACTAGCTCTGCAGATGACGAAGAAATTGAAGAAATGTATGATGAAATAAAAGAAATTATTCAGATTGTGAAGGGAGACGAAAATTTAATAGTCATGGTTGACTGGAATTCGAGTGTAGGAAAAGGGAGAGAAGGAAACATAGTCGGTGAATATGGATTGGGGGACAGAAATGAAAGAGGAAGCCGCCTGGTAGAATTTTGTACAGAGCACAACATAATCATAACTAACACTTGGCTTAAGAATCATGAAAGAAGGTTGTATACATGGAAGAACCCTGGAGATACTAAAAGGTATCAGATAGATTATATAATGGTAAGACAGAGATTTAGGAACCAGGTTTTAAATTGTAAGACATTTCCAGGGGCAGATGTGGACTCTGACCACAATCTATTGGTTATGACCTGTAGATTAAAACTGAAGAAACTGCAAAAAGGTGGGAATTTAAGGAGATGGGACCTGGATAAACTAAAAGAACCAGAGGTTGTACAGAGATTCAGGGAGAGCATAAGGGAGCAATTGACAGGAATGGGGGAAATAAATACAGTAGAAGAAGAATGGGTAGCTTTGAGGGATGAAGTAGTGAAGGCAGCAGAGGATCAAGTAGGTAAAAAGACGAGGGCTAGTAGAAATCCTTGGGTAACAGAAGAAATACTGAATTTAATTGACGAAAGGAGAAAATATAAAAATGCAGTAAGTGAAACAGGCAAAAAGGAATACAAACGTCTCAAAAATGAGATCGACAGGAAGTGCAAAATGGCTAAGCAGGGATGGCTAGAGGACAAATGTAAGGATGTAGAGGCCTATCTCACTAGTGGTAAGATAGATACCGCCTACAGGAAAATTAAAGAGACCTTTGGAGATAAGAGAACGACTTGTATGAATATCAAGAGCTCAGATGGAAACCCAGTTCTAAGCAAAGAAGGGAAAGCAGAAAGGTGGAAGGAGTATATAGAGGGTCTATACAAGGGCGATGTACTTGAGGACAATATTATGGAAATGGAAGAGGATGTAGATGAAGATGAAATGGGAGATATGATACTGCGTGAAGAGTTTGACAGAGCACTGAAAGACCTGAGTCGAAACAAGGCCCCCGGAGTAGACAATATTCCATTGGAACTACTGACAGCCGTGGGAGAGCCAGTCCTGACAAAACTTTACCATCTGGTGAGCAAGATGTATGAAACAGGCGAAATACCCTCAGACTTCAAGAAGAATATAATAATTCCAATCCCAAAGAAAGCAGGTGTTGACAGATGTGAAAATTACCGAACTATCAGCTTAATAAGTCACAGCTGCAAAATACTAACACGAATTCTTTACAGACGAATGGAAAAACTAGTAGAAGCCAACCTCGGGGAAGATCAGTTTGGATTCCGTAGAAACACTGGAACACGTGAGGCAATACTGACCTTACGACTTATCTTAGAAGAAAGATTAAGGAAAGGCAAACCTACGTTTCTAGCATTTGTAGACTTAGAGAAAGCTTTTGACAATGTTGCCTGGAAAACTCTCTTTCAAATTCTAAAGGTGGCAGGGGTAAAATACAGGGAGCGAAAGGCTATTTACAATTTGTACAGAAACCAGATGGCAGTTATAAGAGTCGAGGGACATGAAAGGGAAGCAGTGGTTGGGAAGGGAGTAAGACAGGGTTGTAGCCTCTCCCCGATGTTGTTCAATCTGTGTATTAAGCAAGAAGTAAAGGAAACAAAAGAAAAATTAGGAGTAGGTATTAAAATTCATGGAGAAGAAATAAAAACTTTGAGGTTCGCCGATGACATTGTAATTCTGTCAGAGACAGCAAAGGACTTGGAAGAGCAGGTGAATGGAATGGACAGTCTCTTGAAAGGAGGATATAAGATGAACATCAACAAAAGCAAAACAAGGATAATGGAATGTAGTCGAATTAAGTCGAGTGATGCTGAAGGAATTAGATTAGGAAATGAGGCACTTAAAGTAGTAAAGGAGTTTTGCTATTTGGGGAGCAAAATAACTGATGATGGTCGAAGTAGAGAGGATATAAAATGTAGGCTGGCAATGGCAAGGAAAGCGTTTCTGAAGAAGAGAAATTTGTTAGCATCCAGTATTGATTTAAGTGTCAGGAAGTCATTTCTGAAAGTATTCGTATGGAGTGTAGCCATGTATGGAAGTGAAACATGGACGATAAATAGTTTGGACAAGAAGAGAATAGAAGCTTTCGAGATGTGGTGCTACAGAAGAATGCTGAAGATTAGATGGGTAGATCACATAACTAATGAGGAAGTATTGAATAGGATTGGGGAGAAGAGAAGTTTGTGGCACAACTTGACCAGAAGAAGGGATCGGTTGGTAGGACATGTTCTGAGGCATCAAGGGATCACCAATTTAGTATTGGAGGGCAGCTTGGAGGGTAAAAATCGTAGAGGGAGACCAAGAGATGAATACACTAAGCAGATTCAGAAGGATGTAGGTTGCAGTAGGTACTGGGAGATGAAAAAGCTTGCACAGGATAGAGTAGCATGGAGAGCTGCATCAAACCAGTCTCAGGACTGAAGACCACAACAACAACAACATATATACGTTTATGCTTTGAAATAATATTTGACATTTTGCGTCATTACAGGAAGGGTATATCAATACATTCGAGGTACAAATTGGAGAAATTGTAGTTTTAAACTTGTTTCTAAGTGTTGGATAACGAAATCAGAGAGAAATTATTTTCAGTTTTCTGGGAACTTGGCAAATATGATCTTCAAAATGCTTACACGCAGGGTCGACTTAACGTAGTAAATGTTCTCTATTCCGAAATTTTCTGGCAGTAATCCAACATATGGTTACCTAGCATTGTAGATTTACAGTAATTGCTGGTATCTTATGTTTTCCACATATATCCAGTTTTTTCATTATTGATGTTTAATGTAAGATGTAAGACTTACCTGAACATCTGCAATAGCTTCGTCTTTTTCCAGTAGCAGTTTGTAAGTGTCCTTTGAGACATTTTTTTAATATACTTCATTCCACTTCAAGTTCTTTTTTATGAGCATAATATATTAACTGCACTTAAAGACATAATTTCTTTAACTGGGAACACTTTAAGTCTGTGCGACACAATTACTGTTTTTGCTACGACTTGTGGAATAATATCGTTTGTGAGTACCATTCCTGATTCGGCAGTATCTGTATCTGATGATATTGTGCAGAACACTTTCCTGTATTGTCAGAAATAGTTCTCTCCCACATCAAAATAGTATTTCTGAATAATACTTATGTCTCTCTGTTAGGGTCTACTTTAAGAACCCCCTCGTACTTTACAGGTAGACAATCAAAACTGTCTGCAGACATAACATTGTTCTCTACAATACCCGTCAGGTACAGATATTTATGAATTGGGACTAGTTCCCCAAAATAATGTTATTCCACAAGTATCAGACAGACTTAAAGCATTTCCTACTAAAGAAATTTGTACTCTAAGTGCAGTTAGTGTGTTACGAGTACGAAAAAAAAACCGGGAAGGAAAGAGGTTGAAACCAAAAGCGAAAAGTGGACTATATGGCAAAAACAGTTGCCACAATGGAGGAGTATAAGCTGCTACTGGAAAAAGAACAAGCCATTGCAGATGTACAGGCAAAGCTACATATCGTATTAAACCCAGTGTATGGAAGAAACTGGATACAAGCGGAGAACATAAGATACATTCAATTAAGTGAAAATTATCAATATACCGTAGTACATTCAAGTCGTGTAAATAGCAATGGTAAGTGGCCATATGTTGGAGTGCTACCCAAAAATGTCGGAATCAAGACCGTTTACTAGATTGAACGACACAGGAAAAATCTGGTTATAAAGCTCCATCTGGATCTGCTTAAAAAGGACGGTTATATTGTATCTAAATGTTGCGCACTGAATGTTATGCACATAGCTACAGCGCTAGTGGCGTAAGAACAATGGTTCAAATGGCTCTGAGCACTATGGGACTTAACAGCTGAGGTCATCAGTACCCTAGAACTTAGAACTACTTAAACTTAACTAACCTAAGGACATCACACACATCCGTGCCCGAGGCAGGATTCGAATCGGCGACCGTAGCGGTCGCGCGGTTCCAGACTGAAGCGCCTAGAACCGCTCGGCCAGGCGTAAGAACATTTGAAGGTAATTTGTTTGGAAAAATTGTAAACCTTAATTTCTACATGGAAATGTCATAGGAATGTGAAGCAGACGATTTACCAGCACACATCCAGGACGATGTGTGGCGTTTTAACAACAATGTTACGCAAGAAATAAGAGGCAAAATTAAAATTCGTGCATGCTCTCAGCTAGAAGAAACGCAAGAAGGAGCAAAAGTAATTGTTAAAGTCAAAAAGAGATAGTTTATAGGAAAAAAATGAGGGATGTATTACAATTCGATAACTTATCTTCTTTGTAATTGTCAAATTACTGGCATGAGAAAGAAATATATGATTCAGCTGTAGATTTAAAATTATAAGTCAAAAACTAAGCTAGATGTTATTAAAATCTAGATGAACAAAACTAAAGAAAGAGTTGTTTTTTCAGTGTAAATGCATAAGCAAAAATTAATAAAACTTTTTGTACAAGAAAACTTGTTTTGGTCTTCCGTACACAGTCAAATAACCTAGATGAGTCTCGTATTTACGACAACCTACATGTGTGACTTTTGAATAGGAAAAGGCGGGAGAGGAGGGGTGAGATCTTGAAAAGTAGTTGAAACGAAGTAGTTGAAAATATAGTGACACTCGTTTCTTATCTACATGATGCCACCGATGATGTCCTTGAAAATCCGGAAAAAACGCAGAACACCCTCAGCCTACCTACTCGTCATCCCATATAACTGCACAGATACTTGGTTTTTAACAAAGCACTTTGGCATAAAGTCTGCTGCTCAGGGTATGTAATCGTCTCTCCCGCTCTTCGCTGAAATAATTACTGGTTGTGAAAATTTTTTCCAAGCTATGGTTTGCACTGGCTACCTCCGAGTCAAGTACCACTGAATGAGGGTGCATCACCCACTTCACCTACAGGGATATGTAACTAGAAACACATCGTGCTTCTTTAAAATTGCGTCCTTGTGCGGACACTTGTTTAACGGAAGATGTATGCAGACAGTGTGAATCCAGGAGCAACAGAAACCAACAGAATATAGCTATTTTGCTAGTGGATGACATCTTGAAGATGCCATCGTTATCTGGTACTATTATTATTATTATTATTATTATTATTATTAGTGTGCGGTTCAGTGGCTGAGTGCAAGTGTTTCACTCGGACACCACCTCGGCAACTTGTGTGACTTTAACCTACGCCACCGGGGAAAGGTGACCTACAGTTTAATCCAGAATCCGAACTGTGTATCATTCCTGGTGACTGCACACATTGCTGATAGATGAAGTTTAGATTAATGGTAGACAAAATTTCGGTGGTCTGTCCAGGATTCAATTCCACGACCCTTCACTTTCCAGGCACACATTTTAGCATTAGATAACCAGGCCCATTTGCTCGTCTACTGAGATTCGTTTTAAATTAGTTCATCCTATACATCTTATGAAGAACAAGACGTTCAAACCCAGAGGTTGCAAGATACTATAAAATATTTTTAAAAAAATGTCACCATGTGAAATGTGTCACAGCAGTAGCCTCTTCTCTTTGCATTCTGTGATAAATCATTATTCAAACTAGAGACATTTTATGTGCAAATTATAGTCAGTCTGACAAGCAAATCAATTGTATTTCAAATCAAATCGAGTCGAAATCAGGGAGAGTACACAAACGTAGATTTATTTGCAACTGCAATACTACAACAGTGAGTGTATAGGAGATGTCTTCCTTTTGTTCCGCCGGCAGCGGTGGTCTCGCGGTTCTAGGCGCGCAGTCCGGAACCGCGCGACTGCTACGGGCGCAGGTTCGAATCCTGCCTCGGGCATGGATGTGTGTGATGTCCTTAGGTTAGTTAGGTTTAAGTAGTTCTAAGTTCTAGGAGACTGATGACCACAGCTGTTAAGTCCCATAGTGCTCAGAGCCATTTGAACCTTTTGTTCCACCTCGACGCTTGAATATATTACATTGCATGTACTATATGAGGGGTAAGACAATTTCTGATTGGTGTGCCAGCCACAGAGCAACAAGGGCTGTTCAACAGAAGAACCCCTCCCTGGTGGTTAGTAGGCGGGGAAAGAATCGGCCTCTGGTGCTGGAGACGGCCGTTTATTGTGCGTCATCCACTTTCCTGTATATACTTCAAAACCAGGTGCACTCTATAACATATTTCTGCTTAGGACGACCAGTGAAACATTTCTCTGGTGGAAAGAGGATTTGGTAAACGTGGCCAATTTTTGAGCGATTTTTAAGAACAATAACTGTCTAGGGGAAATACCGATCTGAGAAGCTTCCTACCAAACACGGGCAGTCCCTGGGATTGACTGTCACAAGCTTCGGCCCTCTGTTCGGAATCCAGCCCAACATTTTTTTCCTTTTTCCTCTCTCTTTTTAAGTTACCACACTGGAAAACGGCGCGAAAAAGGAGCCAAGTATATGACTTCTGAATTGGTTGGAGTATCGTGACGAAAAATCTTTAGAAGCATATTTCTGGAAAAGAGTTTTCAGTACACTTGATTTTTCCTTCGATGGCGAGAGTACACTGGCGCCATATTAATATTTCATTTTTGGAACAAAAATGTTGCTTTCTGATTGGTAGTTGCTGCTTAGGTCACGGGAAGCATCCGCAGAACCGACGCGCACTGCGCCTACAACTTCACTGCGGATTTTGCTCTGAATGAGATGACTTCAGGCTGTTAGCAGAGAGGACGCTTCGGCCTGTTTGCAGCTGAGTCACGTCACGTTTTACGTTCGTTAGAGACACTTGAGCTGGTAGTTGATGGCTCGAGACACAACAGCGTTGTTACAGTCTGCAAAAAGCAGTTCATAAGTTTTGGCCACTGAGGAATCGTGTATACGATTGGAGTTAACCCTGTCAGCGTCTGTTAAAGCCTAAAAATGGTGTATTGAAGCACCAAAACTAATAGCCATACAAGATGTTTCAAAAAAGACATTACATCTTTGAAAATTCATATAAATAAATTCGTAGTATCTTCAAAGGTGATTGCAGTGTCAATTTGTAGGGAAATACATCAAGTTTTGTCTCGTGTAGTTCGCTAGTTTCGAATCGCACCGTAAGGAGTGCTAGCGGCAGTTGCTTTAAATATGGCTGCCTTCACTGAACCCGAGCATGCTAGCCGTGTGTTTTCGTTCGAAGAATGGAAGTCGGCGACAAAACTTCAGCGTAACTTCCGCGAAAAGTACGCTAAAGATCCTCCTAGTAGGCCTACAGTTTATGAGTGGCATAAATGTTTTGTAGAAATGGGGTGCTCGGTAAGATATGGGAACTCATCAGGTCGTCCCAGCACATCTGACGACGTCGTTGAGCGATTGAGACACCACTTTGTCAACAGCCCTACGAAATCGACCCTGCGTGTAACTCACGAACTACAAATCCCACATACGACTGTTTGGCGTGTGTTGAGAAACTGTTTGCATTTTAAACTGCACAGATTGACGATCGTACAAGCAATAAAAGACCATGATAAAATTTCTCGCTAGAACTTCTGTGCAGATATTTTAAATCGATTACATGAGAATGAACATTTCTTGGACAAAATCAGATTTTCTCATGAGTCGACTTTTCACTTAAGTGGCAAGGTTAACACACATAACTGTAGGATTTGAGGCAGTGAAAATCCTCATCAAACATTGCAACATGTTCGTGGTAGCTCTAAACTGAATGTTTCTTGTGCAGTGAGCAAGAACAAAGTGTATGGCCCTTTTTTTTCGTGAGAGAACCATCAACGGGATATTGTACCTGGATATGTTACAAGAATTTTTGATACATCAGATCGATGAGGATGACCAAGAACGAGATGTTTACTTCATGCAAGATGGTGCACCACCCCATTACTTGGCTGGATTGGCCACGATGTGCCAGCTACATGGCCCCCACGTTCCCCAGACCTGACAACTCGATATTTGTTATGGGCATTCATCGAGGATATCGTGTTTGTACCCCGGGCTCCTCTGCCTGAAGTTGGAGCAAGAATTTACGCCCCCACTGAGCACGTTACACCTGCGATGCTACAGTGAGTTTGGGAAGAAACTGACTTCCGATGGGATGTGTGCAGGATAACCAAGGGAAGCCACGTACATCATTTTTAGTTTAAGGTAAAAAATAAAATAGAAAAACTTGATGTGTTTCCCTACAAAAAACACTAAACCCAGCTCTATATCTTCTTTCTATAAATTTATACGAATTATTAAAGTTGCAAAGTACTTTTTGTAACACCCTGTATAATAAACAAGATCTATAGGACGGCTGTAGTGCCCTGTGAACAAAGAATGTGCCCAGCCGCATGAGGAACCCGAAGTGTAATGAAATGGAGCGGCGATTTCTTCAGCATACTTCTGAACGACGCAGCAGCATACAGGTGCAGCTTGCAAGCCATCGGCACCTCCCGCAACCGGCGCATTCACACCGCAACGGTGGTGAGACTTACAGGCAGTACTGGCGGAATGGCTCACGATGAATTTAATAACCGCCACTAATTTCGCAATCAGGCTCTGCCTGGTCACTGGGGCTGACGGAGTGTCATAACCACTTTACTTATATTTCAGGCATGAATGCCATCACTGTTGCCGAGTCGCGACTTTGAGTCAGTTAAATATGTTAGAGAGCGCGACTTACCATCATGTCCCGAACTTTGCCAAGCATAAATCACTCCAATTTTATCTTTTGGTGTTTAATATTATTGTCGTTCCATATGAAGATATTTAACTGAATTACTTGACGATATTTCTAGCGAAATTAACTTGTGCTAATATACTTAGGAATTTCTCGTAACTTTGAAATTCATTTCATAGGTAGTGCATAATTAAGGAAACTATCTAATTACACCCACTCATTGATCCATTGCTGGGTTGAAAATTAGCGTTTATTAACTCCGCTACGCTGAATTTAATTATTGTGGTTCCCTGGCGGAAAGATCTAGACATAACTAACCAGTATCACTTCTCACTTTCTTCAATGGCGAGGGGGATACAGCACAGTTTAGTTGTGGAAATTTGTTTAAAAACTTATGTACCATCCGTTCGGTCGAAATACTTGTGTGTATTTGTGTGTGTGTGTGTGTGTGTGTGTGTGTGTGTGTGTTTGTGCGTGGTGCTGTAGAAAATCTATATGTTCAGATTTCACTGACTTGTTAAATCTTGCCAAGCGGTTCTAGGCGCTACAGTCTGGAACCGCGCGACCGCTTCTATCGCAGGTTTGAATCCTGCCTCGGGTTTGGATGTGTGTGATGTCCTTAGGTTAGTTAGGTTGAAGTAGTTTAAGTTCTAGGGGACTGATGACCTGAGATGTTAAGTCCCATAGTGCTCAGAGCCATTTGAACCATTTGTTAAATCTTGCCTGGCATTCGGCGAAAATTGCTTTTCTTCAACAGCACTGCCGTAAAAATGCGCAGACTATTGATGGCATCGCCATCCCAAGGAACCTCCGCCACAATCAGTGAACGTCACATGTATAGCACAATGTAATTTTAGATGTGAACAGACATCTGCTGAAAGCCTGTCGGTTCAAAACCGGTAATGACGCTACTTCTCCCTAATAAACAGTATTACTAATAGTGAAAGCTTACCGTTTTACCAATCTCGTAGAAATGAATCTGTATTTTCAAACATCTACGATCTCGCCGAGTCAGTTTTCGACAGCGCAGCATTTCTATTTTATTACTTTTGCTGTTGTCAAGTTCACAAATGAAAAAAGAAAACAAAACAAAAAAAGTCAGCTGATAATTGTTCATTTGTACGATTTTCCTTTCGCTGTCTTGATTATATATTAGTTTGTCTTATTGCAATCGATTTTAAAGCTTAGTTACATTTTCTACAATGATCTTCCATTTGTTATTAAAATAGGTATGCTCTAGAGGCAAACACTGCGGCATCGTCATCAAGTGGGTTAGATATGTTCGCTCAATCCTGTTGAAATCTGATCGAAGCTGTAAGATTGATGCATATGTTTTTCTGTATAATAAAGTAGGCTGAACGAGTGTTTTTTTGTCTCTATGATATATTTTGTTGACACTGAGTCATAAGCTTTTTCAAAATCCTTAAATATAGGGCGGAGTGATAACTGTCACCATTTGGCCAGGTCTTCAGTTTAATGTTTCATAAATGTTCCATAAACATGAGCTATCTTTTCTTTTCCCCCATTACAGGATTTTTAAAAACTTCGTCTTGTGGTGGTAAGAACAGTTTCTGTGATGTGGAATCTACTTTGTCAATTCCTCTCCTGAACCCTGTCAAAAGCCTGAATAAATATCGATTGCAGCATGGGCGCTATGAGATGTGCAGGTACATATTCTATGAGGTGTGCAGGTACAAATTCTATGAGGTACACAGAATATTCTGGGAGGTGTGATGGTACATATTCTATGAGGTGTGCTGGTACATACTCTATGAGGTGTGCAGATACATATTCTGTGAGGTGTGCTGGTATATATTCTATGAGGTGTGCAGGTACATATTCTATGAGGTGTGCTGGTACATATTCTATTAGGTGTGCTGGTACATATTCTATGAGGTGTGCAGATACATATTCTGTGAGGTGTGCTAGTACATATTCTGAGGTGTGCAGGTACATATTCTATGAGGTGTGCAGGTACATATTCTATTAGGCATGCTGGTACATATTCTACAAGGGGTGCAGGTACATATTCTATGAGGTGTGCATGTACATATTCTATGAGGTGCACAGGTACATGTTCTATGAGGTTTACAGGTACATATTTTATGACGTGTGCAGGTACATATTCTATGATGTTTGCAGGTACATATTCTGTGAGGTGTGCCGGTACATATTCTATGAGGTGTGCTGGTACATATTCTATGAGGTGTGCAGGTACATATTCAATGAAGTGTGCAGGTACATATTCTATGATGTGTGCAGGTACATATTCTATGAGGTGTGCAGGTACATATTCTATGAGCTTGTGGAAGCTATCGACAGAGATATGGGAAATTGCGGCTCCAGTGCCACGGTCAGCTGTGCTAGGTTTCTCGGCTGAGGATCCAAGGCGCGAACAGACCCATCGAGCTGGTCCCACAGATTCTCGATGGGCTTTAAATCTGGTGAGTTTGGTGGCACAGGGGCTACGATAAACTCATCCTAGAGCTCTTTGAACGACACACGTACACTGCGAGGAGTGTGAATCGATCCATTGCCCTTTTCATAGATGCCACCGTGCCAAGGGAACAAAAACTGCATTTGCAGTTTGATATGGTCCCCAAAGCTAGATGCATCATTTTGTCGATCCCCTGTGTCTTACAGAATGCCGAAATCACTCTGGAAATGCGACGAAAACATTCCCCAGTCCATAACGCTTACCCCTTTGGAATGGACCTGTCTGATGTTACAGGGTGTTTGCTTTCAGACCTTGCATGCTGTACACACCATCGGCCATCTGTCCGATGGAGCGAAAGACGTGATGCATCTGAAAAAGCCACCTGTCGCCACTCACTGGACGTCCATTGGAGTGCAAAAACAAGCCTTAGTCGCCGACAAACAAAAGACAGCATTCAAAAAATCTTCTATGTGAATGAATATATGAGGGCATGCTGAAAAGTAATGGCTCCTAATTTTTTTATGTGAAAATCCTTGAGCCTTTTAAATACAACAAACCTTATGAACGTTCTACATCTTTATTCTTCATGTCTACATATTTACTTCTCAATGTATGATGTTATATCTTAACCCATGATGACTACCGCTTCACCCCTCTGCCACCCCACACTGAACCACTCTTTCAGGATTATTGTGCGGTTCGGTCCTCAGTGGACCCTCCCCCCCCCCCCCTCCCCCGTCCCCGCCCAGGGAACGTCTCACACCAGACGAGTGTAACACTTATGTTTGCGTGGTAGAGTAACGGTGGTGTACGCATACGTGAAGAACTTGTTTGTGCAACAATCGCCGACATAGATTTCTCAACGTAGTGACCCTGGCAACGAACCAGGCACCTATTGTGGTAGCCTGTTGATCGACCTGAGCGATCAGTTGCTCAACAGTTGCACATCTATTCACCCGTTCATACTCCGCAGCTGTCATTCACATCTGTCATCTATGGCCCGTGGTTTACTAGTCGCCTTGGCGCCAGTTTTGTGTAGCGCTATTTTGCTATGCACGGTATACTTTAGCAATGCCGGCATGCGGACAGTTTAAAAATTTAACTGTTTCGAAAATGCTTCTACCCTTGGCCCGAAAGCCAAAGATCATACCCTGTTTACGCCAGACAAATCGTTCCGTTTCCGCATTATGACAACATCTGTAGTGTTTTCCATGTTCCACCGACACGCTTTAAATACGAGCCACTGCTAGCACTGCCATCTAACGTCTGTGAGTGGTTACCGCGCATTGACTTCGCACATACAGGGTGTTTCAAAAATGACCGGTATATTTGAAACGGCAATAAAAACTAAACGAGCAGCGATAGAAATACACCGTTTGTTGCAATATGCTTGGGACAACAGTACATTTTCAGGCAGACAAACTTTCGAAATTACAGTAGTTACAATTTTCAACAACAGATGGCGCTGCGGTCTGGGAAACTCTATAGTACGATATTTTACACATATCCACCATGCGTAGCAATAATACGGCGTAGTCTCTGAATGAAATTACCCGAAACCTTTGACAACGTGTCTGGCGGAATGGCTTCACATGCAGATGAGATGTACTGCTTCAGCTGTTCAATTGTTTCTGGATTCTGGCGGTACACCTGGTCTTTCAAGTGTCCCCACAGAAAGAAGTCACAGGGGTTCATGTCTGGCGAATAGGGAGGCCAATCCACACCGCCTCCTGTATGTTTCGGATAGCCCAAAGCAATCACACGATCATCGAAATATTCATTCAGGAAATTAAAGACGTCGGCCGTGCGATGTGGCCGGGCACCATCTTGCATAAACCACGAGGTGTTCGCAGTGTCGTCTAAGGCAGTTTGTACCGCCACAAATTCACGAAGAATGTCCAGATAGCGTGATGCAGTAATCGTTTCGGATCTGAAAAATGGGCCAATGATTCCTTTGGAAGAAATGGCGGCCCAGACCAGTACTTTTTGAGGATGCAGGGACGATGGGACTGCAACATGGGGCTTTTCGGTTCCCCATATGCGCCAGTTCTGTTTATTGACGAAGCCGTCCAGGTAAAAATAAGCTTCGTCAGTAAACCAAATGCTGCCCACATGCATATCGCCGTCATCAATCCTGTGCACTATATCGTTAGCGAATGTCTCTCGTGCAGCAATGGTAGCGGCGCTGAGGGGTTGCCGCGTTTGAATTTTGTATGGATAGAGGTGTAAACTCTGGCGCATGATACGACACGTGGACATTGCCGTCATTTGGACCGCAGCTGCAACACGGCGAACGGAAACCCGAGGCCGCTGTTGGATCACCTGCTGCACTAGCTGCGCGTTGCCCTCTGT
The DNA here is from genome assembly GCF_021461395.2 of Schistocerca americana. Classification (NCBI taxonomy): domain Eukaryota; kingdom Metazoa; phylum Arthropoda; class Insecta; order Orthoptera; family Acrididae; genus Schistocerca; species Schistocerca americana. Next base: position 402,889,432 of record NC_060126.1, on the reverse strand, counting down.
GGTTGCCGTACGCGGTCGCCCTACCTTTCCAGCATGTTCATCCGTCACTTTCCCAGTCCGTTGAAATTTTTCAAACAGATCCTTTATTGTATCACTTTTCGGTCCTTTGGTTACATTAAACCTCCATTGAAAACTTCGTCTTGTTGCAACAACACTGTGTTCTAGGCGGTGGAATTCCAACACCAGAAAAATCCTCTGTTCTAAGGAATAAACCATGTTGTCTACAGCACACTTGCACGTTGCGAACAGCACACGCTTACAGCAGAAAGACGACGTACAGAATGGCGCACCCACAGACTGCGTTGTCTTCTGTATCTTTCACATCACTTGCAGCGCCATCTGTTGTTGAAAATTGTAACTACTGTAATTTCGAAAGTTTGTCTGCCTGAAAATGTACTGTTGTCCCAAGCATACTGCAACAAACGGTGTATTTCTATCGCTGCTCGTTTAGTTTTTATTGCCGTTTCAAATATACCGGTCATTTTTGAAACACCCTGTAGGTGGTGGTTACATTAGAGCAGAGAGCCTACACTACAGTTGTCCGTCCTCTGTTACAATACTCCTGTGCGGTGTGGGATCCTTACCAGATAGAACTAACGGAGTACATCGAAAAAGTTCAAAGAAAGGCAGCACGTTTTGCATTATCGTGAAATATGGAAGAGTATGTCACAGAAATGATACAAGATTTGGGCTGGACATCGTTAAAAGAAAGGAGTTTTTTGTTGCGACGCAATCTTCTCACGAAATTGTAATCACCAATTTTGTCCTCCGAATGTGAAAATATTATGTTGACTCCGACCAATATAGGGAAGAACGATCACCACGATAAAAAAAGGGAAATCAGAACTCGTACAGAAAGATATAGGTGTTCATTCTTTCCGCGCGCTATACGAGATTGGAATGATAGAGAATTGTGAAGGTGGTTCGATGAACCCTCTGCCAGGCACTTAAATGTGATTTCCAGAGTATCCATGTAGATGTAGGTGTAGGTGTGAGCCGGCCGGTGTGGCCGTGCGGCTCTAGGCGCTTCAGTCTGGAACCGCATGACCGCTACGGTCGCAAGTTCGAATCCTGCCACGGCCATGGATGTGTGTGATGCTCTTAGGTTAGTTAGGTTTAAGTAGTTCTAAGTTCTAGGGGACTGATGACCATAGATGTTAAGTTACATAGTGCTCAGAGCCATTTGAATAGTTTCTAGACGTGACTTGGACCATGTACACTTCTGGAATAACCGTAGGAAGGTCTATGAGCGGGATTAAGTCTGCTTTTAAGGGTAAACGCACTGCCAATTACTTATGTAATCATTAGTTTCAAGATGGGTTCGAAAGGCTGTGTTTTTCTGTTATTTCTGGCACTATCTGTTATTTCAAATTTGCCGGAACACGATGTTTCTCTGTGTTGAAAATTCAAATTACTGTACACAGACACATCGAAAAGTGTTTCGTTCCAAGACATGGGGAGCGTGAATTATATTTGAAAAATACCGTATTTACTTTCATTCCACAGACAAGCAGTCTGTAATACGAGGTGCATTCAAGTTCTAAGGCCTCCGATTTCTTTTCTAATTAACTACTCACCCGAAATCGATGAAACTGGCGTTACTTCTCGACGTAATCGCCCTGCAGATGTACACATTTTTCACAATGCTGACGCCATGATTCCATGGCAGCGGCGAAGGCTTCTTTAGGAGTCCGTTTTGACCACTGGAAAATCGCTGAGGCAATAGCAGCATGGCTGGTGAATGTGCGGCCACGGAGAGTGTCTTTCATTGTTGGAAAAAGCCAAAAGTCACTAGGAGCCAGGTCAGGTGAGTAGGGAGCATGAGGAAACACTTCAAAGTTGTTATCACGAAGAAACTGTTGCGTAACGTTAGCTCGATGTGCGGATGCATTGTCTTGGTGAAACAGCACATGTGCAGCCCTTCCCGGACGTTTTTGTTGCAGTGCAGGAAGGAATTTGTTTTTCAAAACATTTTCGTAGGATGCACCTGTTACCGTAGTGCCCTTTGGAACGCAATGGGTAAGGATTATGCCCTCGCTGTCCCAGAACACGGACACCATCATTTTTTCAGCACTGGCGGTTACCCGAAATTTTTTTGGTGGTGGTGAATCTGTGTGCTTCCATTGAGCTGACTGGTGCTTTGTTTCTGGTTTGAAAAATGGCATCCACGTCTCATCCATTGTCACAACCGACGAAAAGAAAGTCCCATTCATGCTGTCGTTGTGCATCAACATTGCGTGGCAACATGCCACACGGGCAGCCATGTGGTCATCCGTCAGCATTCGTGGCACCCACCTGGATGACACTTTTCGCAATTTCAGGTCGTCATGCAGGATTGTGTCACAGAACCCACAGAAATGCCAACTCTGGAGGCAATCTGTTCAACAGTCATTCGGCGATCCCCCAAAACAATTCTCTCCACTTTCTCGATCATGTCGTCAGACCGGCTTGTGCGAGCCCAAGGTTGTTTCGGTTTGTTGTGACACGATGTTCTGCCTTCATTAAACTGTCGCACCCACGAATGCACTTTCGACACATCCATAACTCCATCACCACATGTCTCCTTCAATTGTCGATGAATTTCAATTGGTTTCACACCACGCAAATTCAGAAAATGAATGATTGCACGCTGTTCAAGTAAGGAAAACGTCGCCATTTTAAGTATTTAAAACAGTTCTCATTCTCGGCGCTGGCGATAAAATTCCATCTGCCATAAGGTGCTGCCATCTCTGGGATGTATTGACAATGAACGCGGCCTCATTTTAAAACAATGCGAATGTTTCTATCTCTTTCCAGTCCGGAGAAAAAGAATCGGAGGCCTTAGAACTTGAATGCACCTCGTACTGTGCACAGCAGCTGTAGCACTTCGCTGTCTTCTGTAGACGATTCATGTTTAAAATACGAAGAATTAAATAAACATCCCTAACCACTGTCCCTGGCTGCCAAGACAGTGGTAATTTACGTGTTTGTTGCGTTTGCGTGAATGTGTGTGTGTGTGTGTGTGTCTAATTCACAAGGAGGTCTTTTGGCGGAAAGCTTACTTGTTTAGCAGTCTTTTTGTTGTATTTGTCTGCAGCTCAACATCTCCCCTATACTCGTATGGTGAGTAGCTATCTAATCTTTTCAGAATATTGTCATTGTTCCATCCCAGATTTTGCGTTGTTTGAAGAAGTAAATAAAGTTCCACACACAAAACACAGTTTATAATTTTTTTAAAAAACAAATCTTATACTTTGTCAAAAATTTGTTAATTTTCTTTATTATCTTTTGAAAATCTACTAAGATAAAGTGGATTTAAATTCCTTTTGTCGAATCTATTTAACAAAGTAAGAGAAATTTCTTTCACACACAGTCACAGAACACAATTCTAAGCATTACTGGTATCTTCAGAAACTGCTTGCCACCTGTGGTGAATACATTCTGAAGCCAGTCAAAATCGGTAACAATAATAAGAAAACTATCTGGCTGTCTGCACCAGGCGAACGGTCTACCCGATGGGAGGCCCTAGCCACACGGCATTTCATTTCATTTACCAAACAATCAAAACAAAAGTACATCGAGATTCAGTAAGACTCTATCTTCTATGTGAATAAATATACACTGAAGCGCCAAAGTGGTACAGGCATGTGTATTTAAATACAGAGACATGTAAACAGCAAGAACACGTTCGGCAACACTTATATGAGACAAGTGTCTGACGCAGTTGTTCCATCAATTACTGCTGCTACAATGGCAGATTATCAAGGATACACCTTATTTTTAGATTATTGTTGGCAAAATAATCAACTATTTTTCTATTTTCAAGACATACAGGTTCTCCAAAAGGCACTATAACATTCGTTTCTGTGATATTTCCTATTCTGGCATTGAAATCACCCATCATAATAATCTGGTCAGTAGCAGTGCATTTATTCAGAGTCTTCTGTAGTTCTTCACAGATGGTTCTAGACTCATCCATTTTTCCTTCTTCTGGTGCATATACGCTTATAATGGTGGGCTTGCCTCCACTCAGTTTCAGTCTGACTGTGAATATTCTTTCGCTTATATATTTACAATCTTTGATCTCTTTTTCCCATCTCTTATGCAGGAGTAATGCCACAATTTTGCTTGGTCTTTCATTTTGTGCGGCACCACTATAGAACATAATGTAATCGCCTACATAAGTACTACCTATCATTTTCATTTTCGTTTTTGTGGTTGCTACAGAATTGATATTAATATCTTTCAGTATATTTGCTAGTTCTATCCCCCATGAACCATGGACCTTGCCGTTGGTGGGGAGGCTTGCGTGCCTCAGCGATACAGATGGCCGTGCCGTAGGTGCAACCACAACGGAGGGGTATCTGTTGAGAGGCCAGACAAACGTGTGGTTCCTGAAGAGGGGCAGCAGCCTTTTCAGTAGTTGCAGGGGCAACAGTCTGGATGATTGACTGATCTGGCCTTGTAACATCAACCAAAACGGCCTTGCTGTGCTGGTACTGCGAACGGCTGAAAGCAAGGGGAAACTACAGCCGTAATTTTTCCCGAGGACATGCAGCTTTACTGTATCATTAAATGATGATAGCGTCCTCTTGGGTAAAATATTCCGGAGGTAAAATAGTCCCCCATTTGGATCTCCGGGCGGGGACTACTCAAGAGGACGTCGTTATCAGGAGAAAGAAAACTGGCGTTCTACGGATCGGAGCGTGGAATGTCTGATCCCTTAATCGGGCAGGTAGGTTAGAAAATTTAAAAAGGGATATGGATAGGTTAAAGTTAGATATAGTGGAAAGTAGTGAAGTTCGGTGGCAGGAGGAACAAGACTTTTGGTCAGGTGATTACAGAGTTATAAATACAAAATCAAATAGGGGTAATGCAGGAGTAGGTTTAATAATGAATAAAAAAATTTGAGTGCGGGTAAGCTACTACAAACAGCATAGTGAACGCATTATTGTGGCCAAGATAGACACAAAGCCCATGCCTACTACAGTAGTACAAGTTTATATGCTAACTAGCTCTGCAGATGATGAAGAAATTGATGAAATGTATGACGAGATAAAATAAATTATTCAGGTAGTGAAGGGAGACGAAAATTTAATAGTCATGGGTGACTGGAATTCGTCAGTAGGAAAAGGGAGAGAAGGAAACATAGTAGGTGAATATGGATTGGGGGGAAGAAATGAAAAAGGAAGCCGCCTTGTAGAATTTTGCACAGAGCATAACTTAATCATAGCTAACACTTGGTTCAAGAATCATGAAAGAAGGTTGTATACATGGAAGAACCCTGGAGATACTAGAAGGTTTCAGATAGATTATATAATGGTAAGACAGAGATTTAGGAACCAGATTTTAAATTGTAAGATTTCCAGGGGCAGATGTGGATTCTGACCACAATCTATTGGTTATGAACTGCAGATTGAAACTGAAGAAACTGCAAAAAGGTGGGAATTTAAGGAGATGGGACCTGGATAAACTGAAAGAACCAGACGTTGTAGAGAGTTTCAGGGAGAGCATAAGGGAACAATTGACAGGAATGGGGGAAAGAAATACAGTAGAAGAAGAATGGGTAGCTCTGAGGGATGAAGTAGTGAAGGCAGCAGACGATCAAGTAGGTAAAAAGGCGAGGGCTAATAGAAATCCTTGGGTAACAGAAGAAATATTGAATTTAATTGATGAAAGGATAAAATATAAAAATGCAGTAAATGAAGCAGGTAAAAAGGAATACAAACGTCTCAAAAATGAGATCGACAGGAAGTGCAAAATGGCTAAGCAGGAATGGCTAGAGGACAAATGTAAGGATGTAGAGGCTTGTCTCACTAGGGGTATGATAGATACTGCCTACAGGAAAATTAAAGAGACCTTTGGAGAGAAGAGAACCACTTGTATGAATATCAAGAGCTCAGATGGCAACCCAGTTCTCAGCAAAGAAGTGAAGGCAGAAAGGTGGAAGGAGTATATAGAGGGTTTATACAAGGGCGATGTACTTGAGGACAATATTATGGAAATGGAAGAGGATGTAGATGAATGTGAAATGGGAGGTGAGATACTGCGTGAAGAGTTTGACAGAGCACTGAAAGACCTGAGTCGAAACAAGGCCCCGGGAATAGACAAGATTCCATTAGAACTACTGATGGCCTTGGGAGAGCCAGTCATGACAAAACTCTACCATCTAGTGAGCAAGATGTATGAAACAGGCGAAATACCCTCAGACTTCAAGAAGAATATAATAATTCCAATCCCAAAGAAAGCAGGTGTTGACAGATGTGAAAATTACCGAACTATCAGTTTAATAAGTCACAGCTGCAAAATACTAACGCGAATTCTTTACAGACGAATGGAAAAACTGGTAGAAGCGGACCTCGGGGAAGATAAGTTTGGATTCCGTAGAAATGTTGGGACACGTGAGGCAATACTAACCTTACGACTTATCTTAGAAGAAAGATTAAGAAAAGGCAAACCTACGTTTCTAGCATTTGTAGACTTAGAGAAAGCTTTTGACAATGTTAACTGGAATACTCTCTTTCAAATTCTGAAGGTGGCAGGGGTAAAATACAGGGAGCGAAAGGCTATTTACAATTTGTACAGAAACCAGATGGCAGTTATAAGTGTCGAGGGGCATGAAAGGGAAGCATTGGTAGGGAAAGGAGTGAGACAGGGTTGTAGCCTGTCCCCGATGTTATTCAATCTGTATATTGAGCAAGCAGTAAAGGAAACAAAAGAAAAATTCGGAGTGGGTATTAAAATTCATGAAGAAGTAAAAACTTTGAGGTTCGCTGATGACATTGTAATTCTGTCAGAGACAGCAAAGGACTTGGAAGAGCAGTTGAACGGAATGAACAGTGTCTTGAAAGGAGGATATAAGATGAACATCAACAAAAGCAAAACAAGGATAATGGAATGCAGTCAAATTATATCGGGTGATGCCGAGGGAATTAGATTGGGAAATGAGACACTTAAAGTAGTAAAGGAGTTTTGCTATTTAGGGAGTAAAATAACTGATGATGGTCGAAGTAGAGAGGATATAAAATGTAGACTGGCAATGGCATGGAAATCGTTTCTGAAGAAGATAAATTTGTTAACATCGAGTATAGATTTAAGTGTGAGGAAGTCGTTTCTGAAAGTATTTGTATGGAGTGTAGCCATGTATGGAAGTGAAACATGGACGATAACTAGTTTGGACAAGAAGAGAATAGAAGCTTTCGAAATGTGGTGCTACAGAAGAATGCTGAAGATAAGGTGGGTAGATCACGTAACTAATGAGGAGGTATTGAATAGGATTGGGGAGAAGAGAAGTTTGTGGCACAACTTGACTAGAAGAAGGGATCGGTTGGTAGGACATGTTTTGAGGCATCAAGGGATCACAAATTTAGCATTGGAGGGCAGCGTGGAGGGTAAAAATCGTAGAGGGAGACCAAGAGATGAATACACTAAGCAGATTCAGAAGGATGTAGGTTGCAGTAGGTACTGGGAGATGAAGGAGCTTGCACAGGATAGAGTAGCATGGAGAGCTGCATCAAACCAGTCTCAGGATTGAAGACCACAACAACAACAATCTATTTTTTGGGAAACTCCTCTGACGCTCCAGTTTGCCACTTTGATGTATCCGTTGATCCATTTTCGTTGTCCTTTTTCATAGCTTTGACTTTGATCTTTGAGATCATCCTGTTTCCGAGGCTCCTTGGGGTACTAGGAGTAGTGAGTGTTTTCCGACAGTTGGTTACCAGCCACCTGCTGAATCCCCTTTGTAGGAGATTCAGGAAAGTTGTCCGAGTAGCACGCATGACATGTAATACCGCAATCGATACTGAGCACAGAATAAAACATTCGGAGGCATTACTCTTCAGCACGCCCTAGTAGAAACTTGGGGGAAATTTGAACTAAAAGGTCGTTCATTCATTAACCGCCGACCGCGGTAGCCGAGCGGTTCTAGGCGCTCAGTCCGGAGCCGCGCGACTGCTACGGTCGCAGGGTCGAATCCTGCCTCGGGCATGGATGTGTGTGATGTCCTTAGGTTAGTTAGGTTTAAGTAGTTCTAAGTTCTAGGTTGCTGATGACCTCCGCAGTTAAGTCCCACAGCGCTCAGAGCCATTTGAACCATTCATTAACCAACGCTTATCGAGTCGAGACGGCGAAAACATAGCCAAAAAAATCCTTTTGAGGTAAACGAGTGTAATTCAGTTTCAGCTGAGTGGCGTGATCTCCGTGAATACGTCCATACACCTCTCATAGCTCAAAGCATTCGATGATGGTACCATCAGTTTCAAGACACATGCTTTTTACTAAGCCCATCCACGTCGCTATTACGTAGTGCGCTGCCTCTGGATCACGGGATCCTGGGTTCGATTCCCGGCCGGGTTGGGGATTTTTCTCTGCCCTGGGACTGGGTGTTTGTGTTGTCCTCATCATTTCATCATCATCGTGAGAGCGGCTAACTTCGATTGTGTAAAAATTGGAACTTTATACAGGCGCTGATGACCGCACAGTTGAGTGCCCCACAAACCAAACATAATCATCATCATCAACTACGTTGCGCGTCTTTGTTGAGCGACTCAATCGAGCGTGAACCGGCACTGCTGCGATTCAGACCTGCACCATACTCACATGTTGCGCTACGGTCGCAGGTTCGAATCCTGCCTCGGGCATGGATGTGTGTGACGTCCTTAGGTTAGTTAGGTTTAAGTAGTTCTAAGTTCTAGGGTACTGATGACCTCAGATGTTAAGTCCCATAGTGCTCAGAGCCATTTTAACCTTTTTTTTAAATCTCATCGAAAGGGAATTCTCTGACTGATGTTCCGGGGAAGTGCGGCACAGTCTGGCACGTAGTCGTCAGTGTTAGTGTCGTCGCCTAACTTGGTTGTATTTTATATTTGCCAATATGTGGACGACTGAACCTATTTTGAAATTACATAAAATGAAAAGAACACTCAAACAAATTAAAATATATTGAGACGTTTATATGCAGGTAAAATTGGCTGCATTAGCTGTTTTATTGTTCTTGCTCAGAGTCCGGCACAATACAATGCAGGTACATCCTCAAGTGTACTTCTGCTTAAAAATTTGTATGGAGAACTTTATAAGTGCCGTACTATTGTCTTACAAACTTCAGAATTCTAAATACAGAAGGACTCAAATCATGACACGTGGATTAAAAAGAAAAGATATGAGCTACTCTCATAATATTACGTACAGGGTCTAATGTTCTATGTTATCTAAATGATTTAATGTGTGTTCCATGATGCGGTGAGGAGCACTAACTGACGCAAACACCAGTGGTAGTAGCCGGCCGGTGTGGCCGTGCGGTTAAAGGCGCTTCAGTCTGGAACCGCGTGACCGCTACGGTCGCAGGTTCGAATCCTGCCCCGGGCATGGATGTGTGTGATGTCCTTAGGTTAGTTAGGTTTAATTAGTTCTAATTCTAGGCGACTGATGACCTCAGAAGTTAAGTCGCATAGTGCTCAGAGCCATTTGAACCATTTGAACCAGTGGTAGTCAAACTTAATAAAGCCAATTGTCACCGATAATTTACGCCCGGAGCGCTGCAGACATCCCCAAAATAAAAATATAATAGAAGTGATAGTGACGAAGGTCCAACAGGGGTTATAAGTAGACCCAAATGAAAGAAAAATTAAAACAAAAATGTCGTACTTACACGTGATAACGTGAAAACATCTACACCAACGAAAATCTGAATTTGGGGTGACAAGTCGGGGGTAGCAAAGTAGAGCTTCATGTTCACATGTTTCTTTACAAAGGAAGATTCAGGAACAGTACTCGAGTTTAATACTGGTATGATTCCAAAGATGACGCATGTTAAATCAAAATAAAGTTGCTGACTGTGAATATCTTGGCATCTGTTGTGTTAGGTATATATATTCTCTCTACAGTGAGCAACAGAATTAAATGATCACCTGAGCCTGGTTAATTTTAGCGATTTCACCTGCCTGTCAGCTATGCACCCTATGATGTAGGATCGTACGGAAGTTTGGGTCGGTCTGGGAGGCATGCATAGATAGCCGAAGTGGTTAAGGGGAAATACGAGATAAAGTGCGGCAAGGCACAAATTTTCATATGTCACTAATACACTGTGGAACAGAATTTAGGGACCACTTTTTCGAAATCTTGTAATTCCCACCCACTGCGATGCTTAATTTTAAAATTGGCCCAAAGGTGAATACAACCTTGCTCTGTAATGATGCAAAAGTGTGACGCCCTGTTACTTCATCCAGGGGCTCGACGGCGCTTCATACAGCATGGTGTCGACACATGTGAACAGTCCAAGCAGTAAGAAGAGAAAACAGATTAAAAATGGTAGTTTCCAGAAGAAAGCACGATTTTACAACTTAAATTGAGAAGATTATTCTAAGTAAAGAATTGATAGACAACATAGAAAGAAGGGCGATGAACGTATCCCAAAACAACTGCCTTAAAGGAAGAAAACATATTGGCCGGCTCAAGATAAGGTAGACGAGTCATCAAATCTCAATGACGCTTGTACGAGAAGAAGAAGAAGAAGAAGAAGAAGAAGAAGAAGATGGGTTCCATTGCTCTACAGAAGAGCACACGATTTTTCTGACCTCTTATGATCGTCGTACAAGTGTGGAGGCAGCCAAATACTGATGCACTCCCAGCAACAATCTCGTAGGTTAAGCACGGAAGTGGGAAGTTACGGAGATAAGTCGGTCATGTTTTGGGCTGGTATCGTGCACAGGTGCCCAACGAGTCTCGTGGCAATCGAGGGTAACTTGAAGGTTGTACAAAATGGGCACAGGATCCTACAGTTTGTTGCTCAACCCTGCAGTCAACCATCCGCCGTTGGATTCGTCTTTCAAGACGGCAATACACAAGGATACCGTGTCCACATACCTTCCTCCAGGAGGCAGCAATCAATCGAATGTAACATCCCGCCGTATATACCGTAATGAATCCGTTTGTGCATGCTTAGGAACTGCTGAAATTTTCAATACGACGTACAAAAAGTAAAGGCTGGTTACAATTAAATTTTCCTTATTTGAGACGCTGATCGTAAAACAATGAAACTTTGTGGGAGCTTTTGCAAGGGAAATAACGAATCAACCATCGATAGAAACATCATTTACTTTCGAGATGAGAGGGTAACATTTGTTAACTGTGTATCACGTTTACGTTCCAGGTTACACACGCCATTTGCATCCACGACAGCCTGGAACCGCACAAGGGATTGCTTGTCTGTTGCCCGGAACATCTGAGGTGGGATATTGGCTATTTCCCTCACTATGCTCATCTTCAACCTCTAACGTGGGTTAGTGTGGCTTTGATAAACCTGTTCTTCAGGTAACCTTACAGCCAGAAATCACACAGGTTCAAATCTGATGATCTTGGCGACCATGCAGCTTGGAAAGATCGGCCAGTGATTCGGATTTCTCCAGATGTGTTACAGAGTAAGCAAGTGACCTCACGAACAATGTGAGGTTCACCTCCCTCGAAGTCCAAAGAACCTCTCTCCCCTTGCTCGGGGACCAGATCACAGTATAGCTTACTATCCTTGGATGGAAAAAATAGTGAAGCAAAGGACGTTTCATACAAGACACCTCAGCATTTTAAAAGTGCAGACAGCTTTAAAAAATTTATGTTTCCTGCATTTCTCTGTTTTGCTAATATTCCGAATGTACGAAAGTGAGTGACGCGATCCATTAGTAGTCCACTTTACTGAATCTTAAACAGTCCCGCAGTAGCTGCTTGCTTTTCCACATCAGACTGCTACAAATCTATTGGTGAGATCGCTAACTGTTAATTAACTTAAGCAATGCATTGTAGATGTAATCGGCTGCACTCACGTAGGACGAGTTGTTTTCCGGATGCTGCGGTGAGGCACGGAAAATCCCTTACTGTTACTTGGGTTTCCAGTTTAAAAATACAATTTAATTCCTTTGTGTCCGGACTGCGTCACGTGTCCACATGGACCAGAATATCCATAAACGCTATTGCCGTTTGCTATCACGCTAGATTCTAAAAGTTCTCTTATTCAGTAGCTTGTCAGTTGTATTCTTTGGTATCATTATTTTTTATATATTGTAAAGCAACTTGTCTCTTTTGTACCCAGTTGTAATTTCTATGTTGTTGATATTCAATGTACGGCTGCATACTCTGAGAACAGTGATTTTCTAATATGGCAAATAGTTAGCAATTACGAAATCGATGTGCTAGTTTTCTTTCATCTTCCTCGTTACTTTTGCAACAACGTGGTTAATTAAGATATCGATCTACAGCAGGTCACGTAACGATTGTATGCCATTTTAACAGTACCGTTACTCATAAATATCTGGTACGTTGCAATGAACCATGTGTATTATTTTGTATTATGTGATTTTCCAGCATTCCTAGGCAAATGTTTGAACAGCAGACTGACGACAAATGCAGAAACAACGCCAGAACACGCTGCAGTTCAACTTCCACCGACTACTCACACAAAAGTTCTCTTTTGTGTGTTCAGAGGTCCAAGTTTTTGCACGTAAGTAAGGTTCAAAGTCGTTTCAGATTGTAGGAATTGCATAAACATGTGCGTGCGCGGGAGATCGACTATAAAGCCATTACACTCAACGTTTCATCGCCTTATTTCCAGTTACGGTGCTCCCACTGCGATACCTAATAATTCCTCATCTGAGACAGGTGAGACTATATTCCGTTGTGGTGTAAACCTGAAGATTAACTGTTGTCGAAACATAATTTATAGTCAGATGCGATTTTTACTAGGGCTCACTGGATAAAAGAAGCTATCAGTTACATATGATTCTGATTCGTTTGATTCAGTAGCTATTTAAAAAAAGACAACAATTAGTTTTCAAAAGCATAACAGATGCTTAGTTTTTTAATAATGAGAATGATAAAATAGATAACATGTTTAATAAAATAATTTGTTTAGACCAGCGCTCAACACGTTACTCTACTTAATTTGAGATAAGCTGCAGTTCACAAAATTATAACATTTTAAAAGCATTTATTCAAAAACTAATACAAAGAATATAAAATGGAAACAAATTATAAAAAATTGATGTATTTGTGTATGTATGTTCCACAACTCCTCCTAAACCACTGCGCCAATTTCAACCAAACGCGGTGCACATACTGTCCAGAAAGATCCGCGGTAGGTGTAAGAACGACCCATGTATCAAAGGGGGGGGGGGAGGTGGGGGTGAAAAACCAGTGTAGGCCACGACACGAGAATATCCATACTTCAGTCTCCCAGTATTTAAGAATGAGAGCACTTAATGACTTAAAACAAACTTTACACAAAATTTTGAACCTCTACAAAACTTTTTCTCGCTGACGATACCCACAAAACATGAAAGGATTAAAGTTTATCGCTTACTACACTTTCCGCTGTTCATGTTGCAAAACTGCCGAAAGAAGCATGACGTTTTAATTTACTACTTCTTTACTACTAACGGCATTCGCTATACATTTTTCAGATAGTATTCCCATAAACCACCGCATGTGCCCGAACAAATACATCATGGTACGACACTTAGCTCAGGAGATATGGCGTTATAAACGCGAGATACGTGAAAAATACCCCATCACGCAAGACGTTCACATTTATTACTTCATTGCTACTATTTGAAACACATTTGGCAGGCAGTATCGACATATGCCGTTGAACCTTCCTGAAAAAATACATCTTCGTATGACGCATATTCAGAATATATGACGACATAAACACTAAGATGAGTGGGAAACTATTGCATCATCCATGTCGTTTTAATTCATTACTTCTTTACTACCAACTCTATTCGCAAGGCATTTTGCAGATATTAGGCACATATGTCACTGGCTGTATCGGCAAAGTTATTTGTACAGCACATAGTTCAAGAGATACAGCGTCATAAACTGTAGGACAAAATTCGCTAGACATACAGGTGAAATGTGTGTACAAATAGTCGTGAAATTTGTTAAATATATGTGAAATACATTTGACGTGTGCTTAAGGTAGCAAAATCACGGGTAAGAAGGTCATCCTAAACCCCTGCAACGATTTCAATCAAATTTGGTACTCATATTAGTTACAACCTGGAAAGAAATATTGTAGGATAAGAACCAAGAGCATCCTATTGGGATGAGTGTGACTGATGGACAGAGATAGGGCTAGGAGGAGATTGACAAAGAGAGGAGGTGGAGGAGATGGAATTAAAGAAGGAGGAGGAGGTGAAAAAAGAGGTAAGGAGCAGATGGACAGAGAGGCGAGGAGCAGATTTACTACGTTTTGCCGGTTTCACCAGTAGACCCAGGAACCCCTGCGCATTTATTCTCGTCAGCAGGTCTAGTCCGCCTGTGAATGGCTGCCTTTTCCTGGTTGGAATATTCTCAGCATGCAGTTAGGCCACAAGTCTGCACACGAACCTGGTCCTCACGCAAGCAACTGAAAAGTGCAAAAGTGCCGTTTGTTATACACAGGTTGTACCTCCTAGAGCTCGGTACCGTTTTCTAGTAGAGATGGGTAGTTCGCGAACGAACGGGTGTAAAGGAACGGTTCACCAAGATGAACGAAAGGACCGAGGAACGAATTCCAAGGAACGATCGGTTCATAGTTCACTTCGGTCGCGGCGGTCTACTTATAGTTCCCGGGAACGAGGAACGATCGGTTCATAGTTCACTTCGATCGCGGCGGTCTACTCATAGTTCCCGGGAACGAGGAACGATCGGTTCATAGTTCACTTCGGTCGCGGCGGTCTACTTATAGTTCCCGGGAACGAGGAACGATCGGTTCATAGTTCACTAGTTCACTTCGGTCGCGGCGGTCACTTCGGCAGTTCTCGTTCCAGCCTCGGTCGCGTGCTCGCCTCAGTCTCGGTCTCCCTCGGCCGCACTCGTCGTTCTTCGCATGACCACCTGTCTCAGTTCCACTGCCGACTGCTCCTAGTTAGTTCAGTATCCAGTTGTTCGTTCCGTTCACTGCACTCGCCTATTTTACATGTGTTCCAAACTGTCCTTGCACTTGGTTCTGGCTATTCAACGTTCACGACCGGTAATCAAAAAGTATTTTATAATTACGTAAATTACATAAAAATTACGTTGTATGTAATAGGTACGTCTTTTCAGGTACCAAAAGGGCATACCAGCTCACTTCATTATATCGATGAACAGCATAAGACATACTTATAACAATGCAAGTTTTTTTGGTATTCATAATTTTTTTGGTTTCATCGACTTGATTTAGCAGCTAACTTTCAATAATTTGCTTAATTTTTAGTGGAAGAAAATGCGTATAAAACGATTTTCGTATATCTTTCATATACAAAATATTACATTTAGGAAGGCTCTAATTATTTTTAAGTTTGGTTGTTTCCAATTTGCATTACCTTCTGGTTTGGTTTCTTTGAAGAAAAAAAAAGTGGGTTGTGAGTCATTCTGGGTCAGTAGGAAAAGCTGTACCTTTCCATTTGAAAAGACATAGATTGCCATAAAATCATATTTACTTATTATCTCAAAAACATTTGTTCAGAAGGAGCTTTCAAACCAAAAACTTTATTACTGCGAACTTAATTATTATTATTATTGCTGCATTAACGTTAATAATGCAACATAAAAACCTAATCTTTACTACTAATTTACTTCTAAAAGTGTGTAAGAATTCTGTAATGAATAAAAACTCTATACTCCTGGGGGAAGGCAAGTGCCCCCTCTTGGTGCCCTCCATCGTTCAGTCACCTACACTACTAGTTTTCAGTTTTTCGTAAGAACCATATACCAAGCACAAATGAACGGTGAACGAGTAAAAATGAACGGTTCCCAAAAAAGAACGATCAGCAATGAACTAGTTCCCAAGGATGAACGA
The DNA here is from genome assembly GCF_021461395.2 of Schistocerca americana. Classification (NCBI taxonomy): domain Eukaryota; kingdom Metazoa; phylum Arthropoda; class Insecta; order Orthoptera; family Acrididae; genus Schistocerca; species Schistocerca americana. The sequence goes on along the minus strand of NC_060126.1, from coordinate 402,873,645 downwards.
GTCTGCCCACCTCTGTTTTCTAGACGCTTAGTTTCCGTGATTATTTATCTCAAAATGTCACCTGAGAAATTTGGAAATTGAAACACAGGGTGATTCTGTGATGATATTACAAACTTTCGGGGGCAATGGAGAAGGGTAAATGTATCAGTTTGAGGTAAGGAATCCTAGTTACTTATTGTCGTTTCTTGTTACCAAATGATCGCGTCGAAAGGTATAAGCGAAAACCTACTCAAGATCCACCTGTTCCCCCAGCGTCAATACAGGCATGGCATCGTGGCACAAAGTTCTGTCGTATCCGTTCTGATATCTCCGGTGTCATTGGAAAAGTGTTTCAGGCAGCGAGAATTCTTTCCAGTCTGAATTCTTCAGTCTGGACAGGCGTCTCGCAAACAAGACTTTCTATACGACCCCACAAGACGAAATCGACTGGAGTGAGATCAAGTCACGAAACAGGACCTCCTCTGCCCGTCTACTTTTCAGGGAATTCCAGATCCAAGTACTCGCGAACCCTCAGCCCAAAGCGAGGTGGGGATCCGTCATGTTGGCGCGACATACGTTGACGAATAAGAATTGGGATATCTCTGATAAAGATTGTATGCACTGTTGTACTTAAACGGGGAGGAAGAAGAAACTGTCCTAGCATGTAGTTACTAACTATGCCTGCCCATACGATGACTGGTGATCCGTGTTGACTGCTTTTCGTAACTGTGGCTTGGGATTGTTATTGGTCTGAACATGACTACGGCGACTATTTAGCTTTTCGCCTCTGGTGAAAGCGGCTTCATTCGTGAAAAATACATAAGCAGGAAATTGAGGATCAACCTTAACGCGCTGAAAGAACCATCAGCTGAACACGACACGAGGTCCGAAGTCAGCAGGAGTCAAAGCATGCACTTGTCGTGGATGGCAGGGGTGTAGCTGCACTTCTCACAATACTCGCCAGAAAGCCCTCTGCGAAGCAGGTGATCGAGTGCCGATCTTCTAAGTCGGAAGTCCGTGTAGTTTTGCGTCTTCAACGATCTTTGTACTGTGGTACCAATTGTCCTGTTTCATTTAATCTCTGGAGCAGACGTGGAAACAAGGCGTGAGCCGATGTCTTCTATGCATATATTTGGTACTGTAGAAACTTTCTGCTTCTCTGCTGCTTCCATTTGTTTGCCGATACATGAAAATCATGTCTGCAAGTTACGTCACCGTTCACAGCTCCATCTGGTTATGGCTGATGGATGTTAGTACTTCAACTTGGAGAGACAGACTGCGGCCTACTAGAGTGCAGATATTGTACACCTGGACTGCTGGTGTCAGTACACCATCTGAATTGAATTAGTTATTACCCCACCTTCTACACTTAAGGACTCGTCTGGACTGCTTACTCTACAGTCTTCGCAACAACATTACCGGTACGTACCTGTATATTGTACAGTCGCTTATAACTTTCGGCTCGGTCGTTTCTGAACTAGGGACCTTTGCTTCAAACTGATACGTTCTCCACTAACCATGAAAATCTGTAACATCATCACGGAATCACCCTGTACGTAAAAATATAAATGCTTTTAGTTCTCTGGTGATTCTGCATAGATCCGTGCCTGAGCAACAATGTCTCGACTTGTCGACAGCATGCCAAGGAATGAAACTTACTGGCAGATTAAAACTGTGTACCGGACCGAGATTCGAACTCGGGACCTTCGCCTTTCGCGGGCAAGTGCTCTACCAACTGAGCTACTCAAGCAAGACCCAGCCTCACAGCTTCAGTTCCACTAGTTCTTCGCCTCCTACTTTCCAAAATCAGCTGGTAGAGCACTTGCCCGCGAAAGGGAAGATCCCGAGTTCGAGTCTCGGTCCGGCACACAGTTTTAATCTGCCAGGAAGTTTCATATCAGCGCACACACCGCTGCAGAGTGAAAATTTCATTCTGGATGCCTGGGAATATCCACGCATATTACGATGGGCGCGGTGGAGTATTAGGGCACTGAATGTTACATTGCAGCTGAATTTGATTTCATAGATGTGCAAAGATGTTTTTCTTTTTTTTTTATCATCAGTCTTCTGATTGGTTTGATAAGGCCCGCCACGAATTCCTCTGCTATACCAACATCTTCATCTGAGCACCACTTGCAGCCTACGTCCTCAATTATTAGCTGGATGTATTCCAACCTCTGTCTTCCTCTACAGTTTGTGCCCTCTACAGCTCTCTCTAGTATCATGGAAGCCATTCCCTCATGCCTATCATCTCTATGTCCTATCATCCTGTCTCTTCTCCTTATCAGTGTTTTCCAAATATTCCTTTCCTCTCCGATTCTGTGCATAACCTCCACATTTCACCTAATTTTCAACAGTCGTCTGTAGCACCGCATGTCAAATGCTTCACTTCTGTTCCGGTTTTCTCATGTCCATGTTTCACTACCATATGATGGTGGGTTGCAAACTTACATTCTCAGAAGTTTCTTCCTCAAATTAACGCCTATATTTGATACCAGTAGACTCCTCTTGGCCAGAAAGGCCCTTTTTGCCAGAGCTAGTCTGCTTTTGATGTCCTCCTTGCTCTGTTGAAGGATGTTGCGCAGTTATGTTCCAAACTTGTGGATGGTTTTGTGGTTGCTCCATTTCTTGAGGAGTTTGCTACCATTTCTGGAACTGTTTTAGTGCACAGAACAATACACATCGTGAAATTGATCGTTTAGTAGATCAACTAATGGTCAAATTTTGTACAGTTTGCTGTTCTTTGTACCAGAATTATCCGAGAAACGTAGCATACTCAAAAGGGCCTCAGATCAGTTGCTAGGCAAAGTTTTACTTACTTCATTTTCGTACAGTATATTCTTTGCCCATACTTCTGGAGTGTATGTTTTCGATCCAAACCAGTCCACGGAACCAATCCAAAAAAAAGCAGGAATTTTTCGTGTACTTGTGTCTACACATTGTTGTAGTCTCCTGTGTTCCGTATATTTTTCGTTAACAATACTGTGAACAATTCCTTGCTCGGCATAACGAGTCTTCTCGGTGCGATCATTTCCCAACTTGGTCATAAAAAAATAATCAGTAAAAATACAGTTCATCGCATGTACCAGTTGTTTTCGTCTTGACAAGATCAGCAATTCCCTCGTTACAGGTTGTGGTAAAATCATTCATATTTCCTGTTATATCGTGCCAAGTAACTTCGGAGGCGTCTCTTAGAGGAAAGTGGTTAGCACACTGGACTCGCATTCGGGAGGACGAAGATTCAAACCCGCATTCGGCCATCCTGACTTAAGTTTTCCGTGATTTCCCTAAATCGCTGGAGGCAAATGCTAGGATGGTTCCTTCGAAAGGGCACGGCCGCTTTCCTTCCCCATCCTTCCATAATCCGAGTTTGTTTTCCGCCTGTAAAGAGCTCTTTGAGGCACAGTTGCTGATTCTGGTACAGCTGTTCTTTTGTAAATAATACAGGGTGATTCAAAAAGAATACTACAACTTTAGGAATTTAAAACTCTGCAACGACAAAAGGCAGAGCTAAGCACTATCTGCCGGCGAATTAAGGGAGCTATAAAGTTTCATTTAGTTGTACATTTGTTCGCTTGAGGCGCTGTTGACTAGGCGTCAGCATCAGTTGATGCTAAGATGGCGACCGCTCAACAGAAAGCTTTTTGTGTTATTGAGTACGGCAGACGTGAATCGACGACAGTTGTTCAGCGTGCATTTCGAACCAAGTATGGTGTTAAACCTCCTGATAGGTGGTGTATTAAACGTTGGTATAAACAGTTTACAGAGAATGGGTGTTTGTGCAAAGGGAAAAGTTCTGGACGGCCGAGAATGAGTGATGAAAATGTAGCACGCATCCAGCAAGCATTTGTATGTAGCCCAGGAAAATCGACTCGCAGAGCTAGCAGAGAGCTGCAAATTCCACAATCAACTGTATGGAGAGTCCTACGAATAAGGTTAGTTATGAAACCTTATCGTCTGAAATTTGTTCAAGACAGGCAGCCCGTGACAGAGCACTTCATCACTGGCCTCCAAGAAGCCCTGATCTTACCCCCTGCGATTTTTTCTTATGGGGGTATGTTAAGGATATGGTGTTTCGGCCACCTCTCCCAGCCACCATTGATGATTTGAAACGAGAAATAACAGCAGCTATCCTAACTGTTACGCCTGATATGCTACAGAGAGTGTGGAACGAGTTGGAGTATCGGGTTGATATTGCTCGTGTGTCTGGAGGGGGCCATATTGAACATCTCTGAACTTGTTTTTGAGTGAAAAAATCTTTTTAAATACTCTTTGTAATGATGTATAACAGAAGGTTATATTATGTTTCTTTCATTAAATACACATTTTTAAAGTTGTGGTATTCTTTTTGAATCACCCTGTATATTGCAGCGATCAGTCGTCCTTTTTAAATTTTATTGGTGGATCTAGATTTCAGCTAGAAGCTAGCCATTCTTAATGCTAAGAATACAAGAAGTACATAGTTAGATGATGCCATAAAAAGTTACAAGTAATGGCTTAACTCATATGGTTTGTGTATTACATACCACTATTATTTTCGCTCAATACATGTAATGCGTATTCGTCGGCCTTTTTTTCTCGGTCCGGCTGCATCGGAATCGTCGGAATCACGATGAGAACTCTCAGGAGAGAATTCAGGATCATTGCCGTCGGATATGTCGCCAAACAGACCGGCCCTCACTCTCATTGAACTCGCTTTCCTCGTCCAACTCACAAGTAAAGAAGCTTAAATCTTCAAGGAAAACCGACTTCAAACACAAATAAGCTCTAGCAATGCTGTCGAGCGAGTTATCGCGAGTGTAACCTGAAGTCGTAACCGCAAGGAAACAGCTGACTACAGGGCGAACTATCACACTATCCATCAACGAAATTCGGAACCAAACGCGCACAGCCTCTCCAGGAAGCCAGAACAACTGCATACACCCATTTAAAATCATTGTAGCTGTTTATGCGATTTATACATATGGCCAGGAATGTGTGTACCAAGTTAATGGACAAGGCCTGCCTGGCTTTACCTTGTGTGTCAGTTTGGTATCCACGGTAGCCAAAGTGTTAATTTCACAAGGGCGGTTCTATCATTTCATGTTTCACGAAGCCGACGTTCGCTCGTAAAAACGTAGGTCATGAAAAACTTCTTTGGGCAGGTTCTTTCACCTCCGCCATCATTCCTATATAGACGCAAAATATGAAGCGCAGTTAGCACGAACCCGGGCCAGTCTTTTACGACACAGAGTGGCACACACGAGCCGCGAGGCGCCTCGACGCTCCAGAAGTGGAAACACGCCGCTGTGAGTCATGCCGAGTACTCGTCCAACAGCCCAGCGCTGACGCAGGGTCACGGCCCCGATGAGAAGGCCCCTTATCCACTTGCAGAAGTATGAGTAAATCGATAAGCGCAGGCGCCCACTACGTTCTCGACACGTAAACCATATGTCAGCTCTCAGTGTCCCAACGTATGCTCGAAACACGAATGAATACGCCTGCCAATATACGGCGGAGAGTACTTCGATCTGTCCCTAGTCTATAGATACATGTTGCATTTGCGTACGGAGCGAACAGGAAGTACTGTCAAAGAAACTTCGTTTCTCTTGAGTGAAATGTAAAATCCAAATTTTAGTGGAATGACACACAAATGCACTTGTGGGGGAAAGTACTTGAACTTTCCTAATCACCTGATTTTTCCCTGACCAACATTCTCAGTGGACATACCCTTGAGATTAGTCATAAATTCCGTTTTCTCAAAAAAATGGCTCTGAGCACTATGGGACTTAACATCTATGGTCATCAGTCCCCTAGAACTCAGAACTACTTAAACCTAACTAACCTAAGAACATCACACAACACCCAGCCATCACGAGGCAGAGAAAATCCCTGACCCCGCCGGGAAGCGAACCCGGGAACCCGGGCGTGGGAAGCGAGAACGCTACCGCACGACCACGAGATGCGGGCCCGTTTTCTCAAAGAACATCCGGAGGCCTCTAGGGTTTTAAATTTACTGAATGGCTTGGTGCTGTGGTTAGGTAATCGAGGAAGTCATAAGACCATATGCTAAGCAGTCAATTCTCAGGTCTAAGCTCCTGCAGCCTATTCCGCTTCAGTTTCGACCCCTTCGTTGGAAGAATTCTAAGGAAATTCATTTATATACTGATCAGTTATGGATCTCGAAAGGTATCATTTACTGAAAATTTAATCAGAATCTCGTCAAATATTTTCTATTATTTCGTTCATCATTTTCTTCATGTAGGGTGCCACATTGTAATATTTCCTCCTCGGCAGTTATCTACAAGTATTGGTTTTTATTTTATTACACGTGACTGGCCAATTTCAGCTTTACTCGTGACTCTCTGTAGGTGCCAAAATGTCGTACTAAATCCGATTTAGCAGCGAAACATTGTAGTTATGAAAGCGAGCACATGTATGTGCAAGCGTCAGATTTAAAACACAATGTTCACTGAATAGAAAAACAGTCATCGTGGAAACTATTGTCACGTATTTTGACACTGTATGTTCTCAATTTCGTAATTAAAAATCAATTGTCAATGCTGTCCTGGTTCATGTTGTTTTGACTTCTCATGGTGTTGTGTTACAATAGTTTTTGTAAAAAAAATTCTAGGGTAGGCATATTCTTTACACTGAAGTGATGTATTACAAACATTAGCAAAATATTACATAATTTATCCCATCCGTAGCCTCTGTGTGATGTACATAGTTTCTAGACGTTGGCCATGACTAAAAGGCAGAGAAATACAAGTTTATATCAGTTCCAGAAAAGGCAGTATACGACAGGTGTGTATATTACAGAACTATGAGTTTAATAACTCAAGACATCCCAATACTGACACGAATTATTTTCAGTTAGTAAACGGACACTAAAAGTAGTACGGTACTTTTGCTATTTGAGAAACAACGACGGCCGAAGTGAAGAAGATGTAAAACACAAACTGACAATAGCAAGCAAAACGTTTCCGGAAAAGAGAGACTTTCAAGTTAATATAAAATTAAGTTCTAAGGTTTTGGGAAGGTATTTGTCTGGAGAAAAGTCTTGTACAGAAGCGAAAGGTGTCCAGTAAACAGGTATGATGTTGCAGAATAACGCAAAAAGATTACATGTATAGATCGAATAACTACTGAGGAAGTACTGGAACGAACTGAGAAGAGGAGAAATTGATGCTAAAACCTGAGTAAAAGAAGGATCGGTTGATACGACACATCCTAAAGCGCCAAGGAATCGTCCGTTTGGTAAAGAATGGAAGTGTCGGAAATAAGAATTGTAGTGGGAGACCAAGATTTGAATACAGTAAGAAGGTTCAAATGAAGAAGTCAGATCTTAGCTGACAAACAAAAGCTGAACGAAACGAAAACGAGCGCAAGGAAAGCAACGACAGAAGCGTTCAATGACTTTGAAGTAAAATTTTGTCAACCGATCTACGTAAAAACCATAACAGCTCTCAGTCTTACGTAAAATCAGTAACCAGTTCCAAATCCTCTATTCAACTCAGTGGTCATACTGGCATCGAAACGGAAGATAACACAGAGAAGGCCGAAGTACTGAACTCGGTATTTCCAAATTGTAACACGGACCCTACTCTCAATCATCGTACCAGCGTCGAAATGCCAGGTATTGGGATAACCGATTGCGGAATACAAAAGCAAATACAATCGCTTAGTAGTGGAAAGGCATGAGGACCAGGTGACGTACCTATAAGATTCTACAGAGATTATGCGAAAGAAATTGCTCTCCTTCTAGTAATAGTTTATTGTAGATCGTTGGAGCAACGAGGGGTTCTCAGCGACTAGAAGGAAGCCCATGTCATTCTCACTTTCATGCAAGACCGTAGGACAGATGCACACATTTGTACACTTATATCACTGACACCAATCCGCCGTAGAATTATGGAGCAAGTTTAATGCTCAAGAACTATGACGTTATTCGAGAACGAAAATCTCCTCTGTAAAAATCAACAAGGAATTCGCAAATAGAGATTCTGTCAAACTCAGTTCGCTCTGTTCCTCCATGAGATCCATAGCGCCGAAGACAACGACGCTCAGGTTGATGCAGTGTTCCTTTAACTTGAGGAAGGCGTTTAACGTCATGCCGGCTTAACGGTTTAGTGGCTACTTGTTGACAAACTGCCTGTTGGTTTCTGTCTCGGGTTCGTCTGCTGATTTTCTCACGTTTCGCCAGCACGAGTGGCTGGCATTATCAGAGCTTCACCCTCCATTGGTGGTGGTGAAATGGAGCCGAGCTTGCGGCCGAAAACAATATGTACCTGGCGCGCCAACGTCCAAAGGCTTCTCCGCGGTCATTTCCTGTGCGGTTCTCCTCTTGCTACCTGGAACGGTCGTTCGCTGCAGCACAGGAAGCCAGGATCCGTTTACCTTGAGGCTTTCTTCTTTCTGGTTGCAGCTATTCTCGTGTTTGTGTATTCCTACAGCTTCTCCGAACAAATGGTTCAAATAGCTCAAAGCACTATGGGACTTAACATCTGAGGTCATCAGTCCCCTGGACTTAGAACTACTTAAACCTAACTAACCTAAGGACATCCATCACACACATCCATGCCCGAGGCAGGATTCGAACCTGCGACCGTAGCAGCAGTGCGGTTGCAGACTGAAGCGCCTAGAACCGCTCGGCCACAACGGCCGGCTCTCAGAACAAGCAGGTGTGATAGCTCTTCTCTACAGGCAGAACTTATGTATCGCCGAATTTTATATGTAGTCGATCTCACACAGCGCCTTCTCTGCCTCGGCCGATTTCTCCACCTGGCCCAACCTGCAATGTCGCTTATCTTCAGTAATCCTGGTGTCGATTGATTGTCTAGTCGTCCAACATAAACTTTTCCGTATGTGCATGGTACGCGGTATATTCCCGACATTGAGAGTGGGTCTCTTTCCTCCTTTGTCGATCTGAGACACTCTTTGATCTTCTTTGTCGGTTTGTAAATAGTCTTTACGCCGTGTTTGCGGCCGATTCTGTCCGTCACTCTGGGAATATACCCGACATTTCTTTTTCTGATGTACCACTTCGCCGAATGTCTGACTCTGTTTTAATTGTAATATAATTTGTGGAGTACCCATTGCCCCTCCCAACATTTCCAGGTGATGCATTTCATGTCTGAGATGCTGCGACTCACATATTCGCCTTGGCAGCGTTACGAGCGTGTTAATTGTGCCTCTTCTTTGACTCGGGTGGCGATTTGTCAGTTTGCGCAGGTATCGGTTCGTGTGTGTCAGTTTTAGACACACGCTGTGTCCTAAGTTTTCACCATCCCTCGTGACCAGCACATCTAGAAATGATAGTTTTCTACTTCCATAGTAAATTTTATGTTGGCATGGAGGCTGTTCAGGTGTCTTAGGAAATCATCAAACTGTTCCTCTCCGTGGCTCCACGCAACGAAGGTATCATCGACGTATCTGCACCACACCTTAGGTTTACAGGGTAACAAGTCCAGTGCCTGTGCTTCGAAATGATCCATGAAGAAGTTGGCCACTACTGGACTAAGAGGACTACCCATGGTGCGCCTTCCATCTGTTCGTAGAAGTTGCCATTCCACGTGAAATAGATCGTGGTGAGACATGCAAGAAAGAGCTTAGTGATGTCTTACGGGAAAATGGAACCGATGTTATCCAGAGGCACTGAGTGGTACTTTCGTAAACAAAGGAACAACATTAAAGCTGACCAGGATGTTGTTTGGTGCAAGTTTTACTTTCTTCAGCTTCTCAATGAGTCCTTTATGTATGTGTCCCTTCCCCTCGTGAGGCTGGAGCAGAGAGGCCAAATGTTCTGCCAGGTTATACGTCGGTGAGCCATGAGCGCTAACGATCGGTCTTAGCGGGACGTTATTCTTATGTATCTCTGGTACACCATACCGCCGACGTGCTAGGACTTCTGTGTTGCACAGATTCCTCTGTACGTCTGCCGACAGAGAAGACGCCTTGATTAACCGATTCGTATTCCGTGTGAAATGCTGCATCGCGTCTCCGCTTATTTCTGGGTACGTAGTCGGATCTAATACAGTACGTCCCGGATCTTCTACTCATAATCTTCTGTCTTCATTACGGTCGCATTTCCCTTGTCGTCGTTAAGATTGTTGATAGCTTGTACCTCTTCTTGTTCAAGTTGCACGCTGGTGGTTTTCTCGGCGCAGTTATTCAGAGATGAAACGACTTGCACAGGATTGACTAGCGTGGAGAGCTGCATCAAATCAGTTTTCCGACAGAAGACCACAACAGCAGCTACTGAAGCTTACCTTTATTCCTTCTTACCAGGCATCATTGGCGAATAGAATAGGAAAGTGGCACATGATAGTGGCACTCGATGTGCCCTCTGCCAATCAACCTAAGGCGATAGATGTATGTGCAGAAGTTGTTTGTAATCCTTAAAGAACGTCTGTTTACTTGTTAACACAAGGAACAATTTAAGGCTCTTGCTCGTCACGTGTCCGTTGTAAACGCAAATAAATCAGAGGTCATTCGAGTTTACTTAATTTAATCGTATGGCTAAGGCCCCCCATCGGGCAGGCCGTTCGCCGGGTGCTGGTCTTTCAATTTGACGCCACTTCGGCGACCTGCAGTCGATCAGGATGATAGGATGATGATGAGGACAGCACAACACCCAGTCCCTGGGCGGAGAAAATTCCCCGACCCAGTCGGGAATCGAACCCGGGCCCAGAGGATTGACAATCCGTCACGCTGACCATTCAGCTACCGGGAGCGGACAGGTCATTCAAGTGAAATGAGACTAATGTTGACAAATCAGACGCCATATATATTTTTCGTCGTAGCTGGTTAACTAGAATATTAATAAAGTGGTACAGGTTTCAGCTCTTCTTTCTCATTTCTTTCAATGAGTTGTGGACTACGTTATTTTGAGAATGTCTTTCGACTTTTAACCTGCAGCCAGTACTCTCCCATTCATTTTCTGCGAGCCTTCTTTCTTTATTGAACCCATGTCTTGCCAGTTTTGATTGTTGCTTTTCTTGAAAATGCTGGTGAGCTCCAAGTCTCTTCTTGAATAGGGCGTTTGCCTGGATCTCTTTATTTGCGAACCCCACACCTTGAAGATCCCGCTAACCCTCAGTGAACCAGGTCGCCTTGATTTTTTTGTCCGGAAAATGGTAAAAATCCTCTTGGTTAGTCTATTGGCATTCAGTTTTGTTATGTTTACATAAAAAGAAATCCTCTTTTTTGCTGTGGTAGCTATCACCTTTTCCACACGAAAGCTCAGTTCCTTATTATGCCGACTTCTAAACGCTTTTAAGGGCCTAACATCTTTCTTAAAAATCAATCTTTTCTTGGTTTGTAACTGCTCGTTCAGACATTCCCTTTTTAGCATGAGGCATTCTTACCGAATGACTCCACAACAGTGTCTGGTCGTGGCGTTAAACGTCGCCGTTAATTTGTTGCAAACGCCTCAAGTCAATTAACATGGCACTTGCATCGTGTTGATCGTCGAAGTAGAGGGGTCCTTCTGAGCGACATTTTTGGCACTTGATTTTGGTCTGAGCAACATCTAGGTCTCCGGGCGTTGACCTGATGTAAGCTGCAATTTGTAAATTCCATTTTCAGAAAGAAGATCCGATTGCAGCTTGGCTATTGAGTTCACTGCTTTGTTTCGACGCTGTGGTCAGGTAATCAGAAAAGATCGTAAGGTCATATGCCCTGTTACTCATTTTTGACACCATCATTACCTAGTTCTTTTACCCCGCTCGTTGATGACTTTCTCCAGCTCACAGCTACAAAAGTGAGAGTCCTTCTCCTTGCTAAACACCCATTCCGGTGTGGAAGATAATTTAAATACTTCTTCTGAATTTCAGTTGGAAGTAGGAAGGAAGAATGAAGTTTAACGTCCCCATCAACGCCGAGATCATTGAATTTGGAGCGCAAGCTAGGATTATGATAGCTGTCTACATTTTGAATGTAATTTATTTAAGCGACCAATTTCGGCGCTTCACTACGCCACCTTCAGGCGCCTGTGTTAAGACAATAACTATAATGACAGTGTAGAACTACGAGGCGTATTCGGACAGTAAGGCCCGATTAGTTGCGGAATGGAAACCACTGTGATAATCCGATGGAACTTAGCACAGATGTGTTGGGCAGTGTGTTTAGTGTGCCCGTCGATCGCTTCACGTCGTTCTTTTCAGTTCAGAGCGCAAAGTGATCACGTAGAAATGCCTGAAACGAAAGTGTCTCCCAGCTGGATCTGGTGAGAGATTTCGCCTGAAGATATGCAGCCTACATAAATGTCATGCGTTTCTTTCTTCAAGACAATTTTCAGCCGCATTCTGCAGGGGCAATGAAGACGCTCCTGCATCGTTTTCGATGGGAAGTGTTTGATCATCCACAACACAGTCCTTTATCTCCATCCGACGTTCATCGCCGCTCACATGAACCACTGGCTACGAAGACAACATTTTGGCACAAACTATTAAAGCAAACCAGCGTACTGGAAAGCTTGTACAACGCCACGACAAATGTCTAAGTCGGAGCAGAGACTATTTAGACAGGTAGTTGCAAGGTGTGGCTAACTGCTGCAAATAAATAATTTTTGATTTTCATTGTGGTTTTCACTTCGCGAGCGATCCGACCTTATTTTCCGAACAGCCCTAGTATATAATACATGGCAAAGCACTCCGTCTTCAGGCCAGAAGTGGCCCATCGGGACCATCCCACCGCCGTGTCATCCTCAGTTAGGATGCGGATAGGAGAGCAATGTGGACAGTACCCCGCTCTCCCGGTCGTTATGATGATTTTCTTTGGCGGGAGTCGCTACTACTCGGTCGAGTAGGTCCTCAATTGACACCACGAGGCCGAGTGCACCCCGGAAAATGGCAACAGCGCATGACGGCTCCAATGGTCACCCACCCAATTGCCGGCCACGCCCGCAGTGCTTAACTTCAGTGATCTGACAGGAACCGGTGTATCCACTGTGGCAAGGCCGTTGCCTACATAATACGAGGGGCGGTGTAAAATTTAAGAAATCAGTTATTTACAGTGGTAATAAGTATATGTAACAAAAGCCAAATTGAAAATGGTGTGACATCAAGGTCAATGATAAATTAAGGAATAAGATGAGAAAATAGCTGCACGCATTACGAATATAAACTAGGGAAGAAAATATAATACTAAAGTGAATGTGTTAATCAGAGGTGAAAATTATGTGTCATTCACAGATAACTATGGCGTCACATATTGACAAACAACTAGTGTGTAATGCTAATGTCAATGCCTCTGAATCAACTGAAACAAAAGAATCGTAGTTATATATTCATGAGTACAGTTTTAAGGTAAAATATTTATTTATATGATGTCATGTAATAGGACACTGTAAAACCATTTATAGGTCATCCCTACGTTAACTACGTGTGCCACTGTGTACCATATACTCATACAACTAATAAAAACAAGAATTTAATGTTGCGTCATAATATATATATCACAGATTCATAACGTGCCACCTATGTAATGTTTTAATTAAATAAACTGTGACGATAATGTAAACACTGTAACGAATATCATGTGGACGAGGTCATAAGCAGAATTATCAAGAAGCGGCAGGCTGCTGTTTGGTAGGAGTGTGGCTAGGTCATACAGTGAACCGTAAACTATGAAGTAAGTCTAAGAAACTGTTCTGGAATTTATACAGAGCGCATTAAAAAATATTCAACTGAATCGGAAAATCAAAGACACTACCTGTATATGACACGAATCCCTGATACACGGTAATTCAGAAGATATTGATTTTGTTCCCTAGATTTTATTCAAACAGTGTGCAACTGTTCTCTCGCTGTATTTCTTAATTTGTAATTGACTTTGATGTCACACCCTGTACAGTATGGTTTTGTTAAATGTCTGCTATATAATAGCACCAAATACGACTGTTCTAGTAAATTTTACATTTCCCCGTTTATTATGAAGTTTACACTGTCATCATTGTTGTCATACTTGCACAGAAAATTGCGTGCTGAAACGCCGAAACTGCTCGCATAAATAAATTACATTGATAGAACAGACGGCTGAAGGTGTATTTAATTTTATACTGAACAGTCTAAGTTCCTCAAATTTTGTACAAAGATGGACTTACAGATGCCGGCATTTGCGTGGAGCGATTTAGGGAAATCACGGAAAGTCTAAATATAGATGGCCGGACGTGGATTTGAGCCGTCGTCCTCCCGAATACGAATCCCATGTGGTAACAAGAGCGCCACCTCGCTCGGTGGAGATGGTGTCACTCAAGGCCTTTTAAACAATCGCTCTTGTCTTGTTTTTTACTCCTGTTTCCTTTAGAGTCTGGAAAAGTATATTTCGACAGAGTCGTGAATCCTTCATGAAATTAATGAAGTCACAACGAACTTCTTGTCCCTGAACCTCAAATGTGAAAGAACACTTTTTAACCTGCTCGGCTCGAGACCATTCTTTCCTAACTCGTTCTTGATATTTTCCCAAATTCTGAGCCATACCTCTGTCGAGGTCTGAATGCCTCTCGGGAGAATCTCGCACGTTTTCAAGTAGAGGGAGGTGGCGCGGCAGTAACAAACAGATTTGTCACCGTTTTTGCGAAAAGGCTGTTTACGACTCTTGCCCGACCATTTCGCAGTGTTTCTGTTTCTCAAATCTCGTGGAAGATCTCTGTTATCTTATCGACAGCTTTCAGAGTATTTCAGATATCAGCAACTGTTGCGTCTACACCTTGTGCTTTGGTGTTAGTGTGATTCTATATTATTTACCGCACATTTATTTTCACATACTCAAATAGCCTCGCAACTCATTTCGACATGCACAAAGCAACAACAGGCTTATTTATGATGTGGCTCGTGTTAAGTAAGATCCAATGTACGTTGCCAAGGGGCCGTGACTGACTAGATTTCGTTCTTTGTGTCAAGTTCTTGTCTGCCAATGTGATTCGACGAGCCAACCATTTCCAGCTGGCAACGGTTTCGACCCTCCTCCCCCCACTCTCCCGCTGATAGGCCCCGTATCTGTAGAGAGAGAGAGAGAGAGAGAGAGAGAGAGAGAGCAGGGAGAGCTACGCTAGGACATGACTCAGCTTCAGGTAGGACCCGAATGACGTTTCATTTGTCTGCAGGCGAAACGTGACTCCGTGTCCTGTTATCAGCCAAGTTTCAGATAACAGTCACACCACAAGGAAAGCGCCGACGCACGCAGCGGACTTACAGCTATTGTCTGACACAGCTGATTTCGTTCGACTCAGCGAGTACTGCACAGCTCCTCGTGCTACCTAACATTAGGTTACCAGTTTCGATGCACTGACTGTCATTAAACACCCCTAAAAATAAATAAATAAATCAGCAGCGTAATAGAGTACTGAGCAGGATATTAATATCTAATACGAGGAGTGTTTTTTAAGTAAGTACTGTTCTGAAATTTAAAAAAAAAGACGTGCTAAGATATCTCAATATTTTTATTTTTACACGAAAGCCCGTACCTTAATCTACTTTTCTACATAATTTCCGTCAATATTGAGGCACTTGTCTTAACGTTGTACCAGTTTTTGAATACCCTCCTCATAGAAGTCTGCCGCCTGACCTGTTAACCACAGCATCACCACTGTCTTGACTTCGCTATCGTCTTGAAGACGCTGACCGCCCAGGTGTTTCTTCAAGTGCAGGAACAGATGGTAGTCACTGCGAGCAAGATCGGGGCTGTACGGAGGATGGTCTAGAGCAGGGCTTCCCAACGTGTGGTCCGCGGACCCCTTAGGGGTCCGCCGGCTCTTTCTAGGGGGTCCGCAGCCACTTTTCACCAAATCGTGTAAAATAATGAGTAAAATTATTGAATAAAAATGTGAAAATCAAATTCATCACTATTTTTTTCGTGTGAAAAACGTGTACTTTTACTTCAGGTCGTATTCCCAAGCAGCCTTTGCGGTTCCTAAGTGAGAACGCATGCATAGTTTAGTGCCGGAGAATGCGGCTTCTCTGATCGACTGTTTCGCAACAATACGGGGGTCGTTTGTGCGCCGGCTCACGGCGCTAGATGCGGTGAAACCTTTTACGCATGCGCGGGGCCAGGTTTGTCGACCAATCACAGCGCTCGCTGGCACGTATGCGGCCCCAGGCATCGTTAAATGTTAAACTTGCTTTGTCAGTGCACTGCCTATTTCATAAGTCGATTTTTGACCAGTTTATTACTTCTAACATGGATCCGTGGCTGAAGTCAAGATCATTGAAATAGGGTTCTGATTCTCCATCGCCGTTTCCAGTTGAAATGAATGAGGAGGGAGGACGACCAAAGGAAGAACAATCACAAGAAGCTCCAAAGACTATTGATACTTCGGGGTGGGGGCTGGGAGGGTCATTGGAAACATGGCACTTGCATTAAGAAGCTTTCAGTTCCCATGGGTTTCGCTCTGAAATTTAAAGTTACTGTGCTCTTGACTGACTAGGGGTCCGCCATGGATTTTCGACTGTAGAAGGGGTCCGTCAGCTGAAAAGGTTGGGAAGTCCTGATCTAGAGTTTCCCATCGAAAAGATGTGATGAGATCTTTGGTCTGATTCTCTACATGCGGGCGGGCATTGTCTTGCAGCAAAACGATGTCCTTGCTCAACTTCCATGGACTGTTGCTTTGATTCTGGTGTGACGTAGGCCACCCACGTTTCATCGCCCATAACAATTTGGCTTCATCATCACCGTCGTTGTGGTATCGCTCAAGAAAAGTCAATGCACTGTCTAAACGTTTGGTTTTGTGCACATACCATACAAAACACTGCGAGAAACATTAGGAAAGTCACCCCTCAAGAAGGAAATCGTAAAGCGTCTCTTTTATCTCACCTTACTGTCCACTTCCTGCACCAGAATTTCGTTAACGACCGAAGGACGCCCTCTCCGTTGTTCACCATGCACATTTGTGTGGCCATCTTTAAATGCTCTCACCCAATCTCTTACCATTCCATCACTCATAATGTTTTCTCCATAAACTGCACAGATTTCACGATGAATATCGATCGCTTTTAGGCCTTTAGCACTAAAAAATCTTATAACAGACCGTATTTCACAGTCGGCGGGACTCACGATTATCGGAGGCATCTTTAAACACTCAGTACACAACGTAAGCAAGGAAGAATCAGACTGTAATGGCATCAGTGCGTAGATGAAGGTACAGGCTTTCATGCAAAAATAAAATTATTGATATATCTTAGCACGTCTTTATTTAATTTCAAAACGGTACTTACTTAAAAAACACGCCTCGTACTTGTTTCATAATTCCAGCGGCTTCCAGCACGTTATACTATTCGTTCTTCGACCTCTTTTAATGATGACAGTAGTGACCTGTTGTTTTTTCCTTACCCCCTCCTCCCCCCTTCCTTTTCCCAACTTACGATTCGTTTTGCTTTTCTTAGTTATGCTAATATGCAAGGTGTGAAAACAAACGGTAATTTTTTAGTTGAGTGCGCTTTATACATCCGATTTTTATTTTTTATTTTCACTTGTTGGTCTTGTTGGTATACGTGTTCCTGATGTATGTTTGCATTTTCAGCTATTTTAAGTATTTAGTTGATTGTCGGTAGTCAAAAATATGCGTGTTTTCGAGTGATCTGCGAATTATTACTTTCGAAAAGGATGGAGCAAAGAATTTGCGTTATATTTTGCTGTAAAATGAAATACGGCGCAGCACCAGATTCAAAATGTTGACTGTGGCTTTTGGCGAATCTACTCCGGTTAAGACAAGAGATCACGAGTGGTATAAACGTTTCAAAGAGACTCGAAAAGACGCTGAAGATCAGGATCGTCCTGTACGCCCAAGCACATCAATTACTGACGACAATGTGGAAGAAATACAGAAAACGGTTCTGGAAAATCGCCACCTCAGCAAGGTTGCTGGTGATGCTGCCATATCCTTCGGCTCAGGCCATACAAATTTTTCGGATGTTTTGGGCATGAAACGTGCAGCAGCAAGGTTTGTTCCGAAATTGTTGAATTTCGAGCAAAAACGACGTCGCGCAGACATCGCCCAGGTATTGCTGAATGAAGTCGACAGCGATCGGAAATACTAAAAAAGTGACGAAAATGAGTAGGCATACACGGGTATGACTTGGATACCGAGGCCCAATCGTCCCAGTGGAAACAGCCTGAAGAGGTAATACTCTCTCTCCTCCCGCACAAGCCATGAAGGCCCAAAGGTACCGACTGGCCGCCGTGTCATCCTCAGCCCACAGGCGTCACTGGATGCGGATATGGAGGGGCATGTGGTCAGCACACAGGTCTCCCGGCCGTATGTCAGTTTTGGAGACCGGAGCCGCTACTTCTCAATCAAGTAGCTCCTCAGTTTGCCTCACAAGGGCGGAGTGCACCCTGCTTGCCAACAGCGCTCGGCAGACCGGGTGGTCACCCATCCAAGCACTAGCCCAGCCTGACAGCGCTTAACTTCCGTGATCTGACGGGAACCGGTGTTCCCACTGCGCAGGGCCGTTGGCCTGAAGAGGTAAGACCGAAAAAAAAATCGACAAGTTCGATCACATGTGAAGGTTCTTCTCCTGTTTTCTTCGGCTGCAATGGGATAGTGGATCATGAGTTCCTGAATTATGGTCCTGTAGTCAATAAGGAATACTACCTAGACGTTATAGGCCGTCCGCGTGAAGCAGTCCGAAGTAAACAACCACAATTTGTCAAAATCACTCGTGGAGATTGCATCGCTAAAATGATCCCACTCACACTCAATGGTTGTTCGTGACTTTTTGACAAATGAAACAAAACCGTTATGTTGCTTCAAACACCGTATTCACCAGACATGGCCCCCTGAAACTTCTTTCCATTCCCGAGGCTGCAGAGAACCATGAAAGGACGTCGTTTCCCCACCATTGATGAGATCAGAATCGCTGAGAGAGCTGAACACCACAACGAAAGTGAGTTCCAAAAGTGTTTCTACCACTGGAAGACGTACTCGCCCAAATGGGCTATGTCTAAGGGAGGGATGGCTCTGAAGGGGAAGAAGTTGATGTCCATGAATAACTAATCATTCTTAAAAAATTTTTTTAAAAAAAATCATGTTACTTTTTGATCACTCCTCGTAAGCGTTTTATTGTACCAACATCTACTGACCTCAGCTAAAAATTAATGCTCACATTATTTTATGCAACCTGGATCTTGTTTAAACTCGTTGTCGTTAAAAATTATTGGCGAAGTACGCAACAGTCCACAAATAAGTTTAAAAAGCTCTATTATAATACCATAATCGATTTCCGGCTGTCATGCCCTTCTTCAGATGGCTAACTTTTCTAAATATAGTGATGTATTCGCCAGAGGAGTTTACTCTGGGTCTGGTCCTTACGCCTTTTCAGGGCAATGTACAAAGTGCTAAAAACAGCACATGCGCTCGGGAACACTGAAAATGGCCCGGCCAGAGGGAAGCAATGTAAAAACGCGAAATTTCGCAAATAAGGACAGTGAGATCCGATATGCAAATGATCCAAGTTTGGTGGCAGTGTGCATACCCAAAGACCCTGCAGTGGCACTGCAGTCGGACAGGGCGTATAGTGGACGATCACATCCCTCCTAGAGGAGGACGCCAGAAGGCGCAGAATGCCAGGTCAGCGTGTTGGACGACATTTCTCACAGTGAAGCTAGTTTGAGGGGCCTAATTACCGGCCGAAAACCACAGGCTGGTCGACACGCCGTGCGTCCCACCAGATCGACCTTCGGTGCTTTCTGTCAGATGTTGGGAGCAATGCACACTTGCAACGCACCGAGTCTGGAACGACCAGGAAGACGACGAGGCGAAAGGATCGACGGATCGTGCGGCAAGCGCTCAGGGATCCTACAGCAACTCGCTCTACGATACAAGCAAATGTATGGATGTCAGTTGTTCTACAATCCATTTCCAGACGTCTTGATGATGTGAATTTGCTAACCTGGCACCCTTACGTGGCCGTCAACACCAAAATATCGGCGATTCTGTTTACAGATGTGCCAAGCCAGAACGACGTGGACTGTCATAGAGTGGCCGACCACTGTGTTTAGTGATGAAGCCAGATTCCTTTGGGGACGGATGATAACGGCACACGGGTATGGAGGCAGCCTGCTGAACAGTTCAGTTCCACAACGCCCGCACAGCCGTCAGAATGATCTTGGGGGGGGGGGGGGGGTAGTTACGATAGCCGGCCTCTCTCATTTTGGTACACGGAAACTTAACGGGACACCGTTATGCTGATGACATTTTTCAACCTCATGGGAACTTTTTCTGCACTGTCTACCAAGTTTCTAGGCGCTTCAGTCTGGAATCGCGTGACCGCTACGGTCGCAGGTTCGAATCCTGCCTCGGGCATGGATGTGTGTGATGTCCTTAGGTTAGTTAGGTTTAAGTAGTTCTAAGTTCTAGGGGACTGATGACCACAGATGTTAAGTCCCATAGTGCTCAGAGCCATTTGAACCTTTTTTTTTTTTTTTTGTCTACCAAGTGCACTTTTCGAGCAAGATAATGCTCGTCCATATACAGCTCGAGTTGCGCAAGACTTCCTACGTCATTTTCCGACTGCCTGCTCCTCGGACTTATCCCCTATAAAGCATGAGTGAGACCTGCTGAATCACCGTGTCACTTTGTACATGACTTGGAGATGGCTGTTGAAGATTTGCGGTCCAGCCTGCCTCAGGACAACGTCAGACATCTAATCAACACGATTCCAGACCGTGTTGCGGCATGTATTCCAGGAAAAGATGGTCTAGTCCGTTATCGATGTCGCACTTTTTCTACTTCTACTCACTGCATTTGTTTACAAGTCTTCATTTTGGCATAAAGTGAACCTCTCATCTGTGTCATTTTGTCTAATAAATTTCATTTCGGTCCGCTGCTCCCTCCTTGGAGCGCTTATTTCGACGTACCTGTGTGTGTATTTTAAACAAGCCACTGTGGTACACTTCATAATATTCCTCATGTTAGTGGCAGCACAGCCATGTGTTTTGGATCGGATGACATCCTTTGCAATGCAGACCAGTCACAGATCCATTCCAAATACTCGGCAATCTCGTACTTTGTCCGCTAAACGACAGAGCGGAGCTGTACGAAGTGCGTTCTTGACGTGAAACCGAGCGAGGTGGCGCACTGGTTAGCACACTGGACTCGCATTCGGGAGGACGACGATTCAAACCCGCGTCCGGCCGTCCTGATTAGGTTTTCCGTGCTTTCCCTAGATCACTTTAGACAAATGCTGGAATGGTCCCTTTGAAAGGGCACGGCCGACTTCCTTCCCCATCTTTCCCTAATCCGATGGGACCGATGACCTCATTGTCTGGTAGCCTGCCACTAAAATCAAACCACACCTGAAGTCAAGCATCTACCTGTGCGCCAAATTTTACGGCGCTCTGTATATCACAGAGCTGAGCTACGCAGTTCTCTGTTTACAGAGTCCACATTAGTCTTTACAAATGAGACTTTCATGCTACAAAAATGTTAGAATGCGTGACCATTGATAATGTTCCGTAATTTTACAAAAGATAAAAGTTAGTTACATCGGTCTGTAATCACACTGCCAGTTACATTAAGATAACCGCCTGTAAAAAGCCTGGGTAACCACTTTTGCAGCGGGGACAGTAAATATAACACCTCTGAGCGTGTGCAAACTCTCTGTGAAACCACAGCATCGTACTATTTCCGCAACGACGCTCTGAGCGTGTTTTTTAGGGAACTGCCTAGTTTGAACCTGGGACCTGTTGCTGGTAAAGAGACGCCAGACCACACATGACATGTAGAGTTCAGAAGAGTTCAGTGAGACTAGCGGTGATATAATCAAATACTTAATGATTTCAGCGTCAGCTCCACTGCACTCCCTGTAAAAGAATCTTAATACTAACTAAATTTAGTGGAAGGGGTTCAAGGCTTTCCTATTCTTAGTTAGCTGGTAAAATAACGTCGAAAAAGCAGTTAAGTTTACCATTGGAATTTTCATTCTACTCATAAAACATTGTTTATAAATTGCACTATTGATAAAAGGAAATACACTCCTGGAAATGGAAAAAGGAACACATTGACACCGGTGTGTCAGACCCACCATACTTGCTCCGGACACTGCGAGAGGGCTGTACAAGCAATGATCACACGCACGGCACAGCAGACACACCAGGAACCGCGGTGTTGGCCGTCGAATGGCGCTAGCTGCGCAGCATTTGTGCACCGCCGCCGTCAGTGTCAGCCAGTTTGCCGTGGCATACGGAGCTCCATCGCAGTCTTTAACACTGGTAGCATGCCGCGACAGCGTGGACGTGAACCGTATGTGCAGTTGACGGACTTTGAGCGAGGGCGTATAGTGGGCATGCGGGAGGCCGGGTGGACGTACCGCCGAATTGCTCAACACGTGGGGCGTGTGGTCTCCACAGTACATCGATGTTGTCGCCAGTGGTCAGCGGAAGGTGCACGTGCCCGTCGACCTGGGACCGGACCGCAGCGACGCACGGATGCACGCCAAGACCGTAGGATCCTACGCAGTGCCGTAGGGGACCGCACCGCCACTTCCCAGCAAATTAGGGACACTGTTGCTCCTGGGGTATCGGCGAGGACCATTCGCAACCGTCTCCATGAAGGTGGGCTACGGTCCCGCACACCGTTAGGCCGTCTTCCGCTCACGCCCCAACATCGTGCAGCCCGCCTCCAGTGGTGTCGCGACAGGCGTGAATGGAGGGACGAATGGAGACGTGTCGTCTTCAGCGATGAGAGTCGCTTCTGCCTTGGTGCCAATGATGGTCGTATGCGTGTTTGGCGCCGTGCAGGTGAGCGCCACAATCAGGACTGCATACGACCGAGGCACACAAGGCCAACACCCGGCATCATGGTGTGGGGAGCGATCTCCTACACTGGCCGTACACCACTGGTGATCGTCGAGGGGACACTGAATAGTGCACGGTACATCCAAACCGTCATCGAACCCATCGTTCTACCATTCCTAGACCGGCAAGGGAACTTGCTGTTCCAACAGGACAATGCACGTCCGCATGTATCCCGTGCCACCCAACGTGCTCTAGAAGGTGTAAGTCAACTACCCTGGCCAGCAAGATCTCCGGATCTGTCCCCCATTGAGCATGTTTGGGACTGGATGAAGCGTCGTCTCACGCGGTCTGCACGTCCAGCACGAACGCTGGTACAACTGAGGCGCCAGGTGGAAATGGCATGGCAAGCCGTTCCACAGGACTACATCCAGCATCTCTACGATCGTCTCCATGGGAGAATAGCAGCCTGCATTGCTGCGAAAGGTGGATATACACTGTACTAGTGCCGACATTGTGCATGATCTGTTGCCTGTGTCTATGTGCCTGTGGTTCTGTCAGTGTGATCATGTGATGTATCTGACCCCAGGAATGTGTCAATAAAGTTTCCCCTTCCTGGGACAATGAATTCACGGTGTTCTTATTTCAATTTCCAGGAGTGTATTTCAATACAGGATGATAAAAACCAACTGTGTTCAACAAACATTTGAACGAATATTCCCTGAATGGGTTTCCAAGTTCTATAATGGATCGAAGGATGACCTATGCCATTTGTTTGTTTGTTGTGGTCTTCAGTCCTGAGACTGGTTTGATGCAGCTCTCCATGCTACTCTATCCTGTGCAAGCTTCTTCATCTCCCAGTACCTACTGCAACCTACATCCTTCTGAATCTGCTTGGTGTATTCATCTCTTGGTCTCCCTCTACGATTTTTACCCTCCACGCTGCCCTCCAATACTAAATTGGTGATCCCTTGATGCCTCAGAACATGTCCTACCAACCGATCCCTTCTTCTAGTCAAGTTGTGCCACAAACTTCTCTCTCCCCATTCCTATTCAACACCTCCTCATTAGTTATGTGATCTACCCATGTACCTATGCCATATCACATCTATAATCTAGGTTTAAGTTTCATAAAAAACTATCAAAATGGTCTAAGTGACCCTCAATTATCTTTAATTACTTATTTAACTTGTCGTAAATTACAGTGGCTGATGTGGCTTCTCAATAATTATATAACAGAAAAATCATCACGTTTCAGATTTTTACTTCAAGTAGCAAATGTGAATACCACGAAGTTTAATTAACGATCGTCACTGGTATTATGTAGAAAGGGGATGTAACAGATGAGACTTCTGCAGTTCTGAGTGAAGCCTTATACGCTCTTATGCGGCATCGCGTGCGTTCATTACCTTGTCAGTGGTTAGGCAGCGTCATGGGCGGTGGGCGGCGCAGCTCCACACACCTAGCCTTCTCGGTAGCCACTCTCTAACTTCTCTTTACTACTATTTACTGAAGTGGGTTTAAGAAAAAGGTATTTGGCTGTGTTTTCAACTGACCATTCAGAGTCTCAATGTTAACCTTAAGCTCTGCCTACATAAATTCTGTCTATCCAATGAGAAACGTTATCTTTTCGTGGTGGGGCAATGTTTTTAATGTTTGTAACGTAACAGAGACGAGTATAGTCTCACGCTAAAACTTGCAGTTGGTGTGGCCGTTTTAGTGTTATCGTAAGATCTATACTGTTCTTCTGGAGGGCTCTATCTTTTAACATTGGCTGGGGGGTGGTCATGGCGGTCGGCCGGCGTTGTGGGTGTCGGTCCCTTATCGCAGGGGCTTCTTGCCTACACGACTCTGCTCTCGGCTTTCTGTTCTCGTTTCTCCCCTCAGAACTGCGTCTGTTTCACGGTGGGAAGGTATGACATGCATTTAGGCGTTCTTGTGTTAGTCTGTGGTATTCCATTTGCTCACTCGTTGATCGTATTACTTTGGTTAATTTAATGTCAGGATTTATTCGGAGCTATGTGACATACTGCCGGATTTGCTATCATGTCAGGGTTTTCATGGAAGGTGTTGGATTTGTCTGACACCTTACAAATGACGATTGTCCGTGCGTGATATTCTTTGTAATGGAGGAGGCACAATATTTGTAAGAAGACAAACAAAAATACTATCTCTGTAACATAAGCGTATAAAAATATTCCAAGATTCATTTTGTCCGGATTTCCCATTGCAGTATAACCTCAAAACCACAACTACAATGGAAGAGAGGCAGAAAATCACAAATGTGAACGTCGCAAAAGATAGTTATATAACCAAATGCACTTGAAAATGTGAATGAATTCTCGAAACACATTGCGCTAAGCATGAAAAAGTAAGTGACTGGTGCAGTTTTCATATTTAAATTAGTTTTGTTTCTTGGTGTATGACACTGTCTCCCCTCAAAACTTTAGCAACTATGATGTGAAACGGACAATATGAAGGGAGGGCGAAGGGAAGATCAGGGGTACAGTCCCGTCGACGTTGACAACGAAGTTCAGGTCGCTGGAAATTCAAATGGCTCTAAGCACTATGAGACTTAACATCTTAGGTCATGAGTCCCCTACTTAAACCTAACTAACCTAAGGACCTCACACACGTCCATGCCCGAGGCACGATTTGAACCAGCGACCGTAGCAGCAGCGCGGTTCCGGACCGAAGCGCCTAGAACCACTGGGCCAGACAGGCCTGCGAGGTCATTGGAGACGGAGCGCAAGTATGGGCAGGAAATAGGACTTCACATAGGAAAACCACTCCAGCTTTCGCCTACTTCTAGATGATCGGACGGGGAGTCGAACATCACCCATCCTGAATGCTACTGTATTGTTATATAGGTGTGGTGTCTGTTCTGTCGGCCATGACTGACAAAAGACGCCACTGTTTTTGACACAACGGCCGTAAATATCAACATTTAGAGGGAGCTCCGACGTAAGCCGCAAATAATTCGATGTCGAATGTTGAAAATCTGTGCCAGGCCGGAACACGAACTCAGCTTTACGCTTTACAGAGACGCTAAGTCGCAGTGTGCGGTGAGTTGAGAATTTATGTCGGACAGTAAGCGTGCTCGGATAGCCGAACGCTTAAGGCGTAATCTGGGGTCGGACCCTGGTCTGACACAAATTTTCAACTTCCCCCATTGAATTGTTTCAGTTCTCAACTGCGACTGACGTCGTTACCTCCCTCGAAATATCGACTGTAATGTGCTGACAAATTCCAGTATGTTTAACGATATGCAAAAATTAACTACAAGTACTTCGCGAACAATAACGTCGATGTTACGTTAAACTAAATAAAGGGTAAATAAAGGTAACAGTTCTTGGCTTATATTTTCATGTCAGTAGTAAAACATCTCTAGTATAGTCCTTTTCACTTATTGCATTCTTTCTATTGGATGCGCTGTTTGTTTGCCTTATCGACTCCATTGCGTTCGCCCACCCAAATGCGGCATCAAGAAATTTCTTCATTTTCAAGTAGAAACGTCAATCCTCCTTTTTACAAAAAAGAAAAAAAGAAAATAAAAAGAAAAAGAAAAAAAAAAGAACCGGTCATTTACTGACCGCCAATGAGATATCTCTGAGTCACTTCATGTTGAATATCTGCCCAGTGGGTTCGCATATCTGTACTAGCCTATTCGATGCGAGATAAAGTGTTTTTGAGTGTCACTCTCAATTACATTAAGTCATTACAGGAAACACAATATCCCCCCGCCTTCCACGTATCCAGAATGTGAATACCAATGGCCAAATACCGCAGCTGGTTGCGTCAGCCCAGATAACGGACCACGTTGTGCTCGTCAGGAAATATTGTATCCAATCCCGTAAATGGGTCACGCGCAGTTCCCTTATCAGACAACGACGAGATAGGCTATCAACACGAATTACCCGACTCATGTATTTAATTGTTTTGCACACTGAGCGCAGAAGCTAATGGCCATTTCGTCTTTCACATGGCCTTCTCCTCTCTCCCAGTAACGTGACTCTATTCCGAAAGACAGTTTTCTGACAACGACAGCAGAAAGCTAAAAATTTTCACTACCATTAACTTATTTTTAATTCTGATGCTAAACTTTCATTACTGCTGACGTCATCAGAGACAACAATTTTTGGAACAAGACTGCAGGATTTATAAACTAAAACGGACACAAAAATTTATTTTGTAGTAACCCACGAGGAGAAAATACAAATCTGTTGAACACTCAAGGTTGCGGAATGTGGATTCAAATATATATCACTTAGCAAAGATGACACCGGTGAATCATAGCACGTAACTTACAGGGGAAAACATTTTAGGGTAATTGAAAAAAAGACTAACAATTTCTGACTATAGCTCGTGTGTAACCGACATTTTACTATCACGGCATGGGGAAATAGTCAGTGATTCCGAATTTGTTTACACCTCTAGGGCTGAAGATGGGAATTCTTCCTGTAGAGTATCGCGTTCAGCGTCTTGTGCAGAAACTAAGTGCTGCTTTCTTTATTATAAGTTTAATTTGACCTGTCAGCGACAATAATGCGTGCAAACTCATTTATTTTGTTTATTTTAATTTTATTATGTTCTTTGCAATCACGTTTTTGGCTAATTCGGTGTATTATTAAAAATATTCTTAAGCGATCAGAACAATCTGCAGAGTCAGTTATCGAACTTCGTGTCGGTTTTTGTTCAAGTGTCTTGAAATTTTCACTCTGTCATCCCGCTACAGGTACTATCTCGCGGTATTTGCGGTAAGTAATACGGATTCATTCAGAAGAAATTGCAGTATTCACTTTGTGTGCAGTGAACAGGGAAAAAGCTATCCACAGCTGGATAATACGTCCTTCACCATGATACAAGATACGTGCCTTGTAACGCCTGTTACATTTTCAACAGATTTGCGATAGAACTGAAAACTGAAGATCCCAGATAGCGCCAGATTTAGGAATCAAACTTGAAAGATTTCCTTCTGACACACACAATTTGTTCTGCACAAGAGTTTCTCGTTGTGTTTTAGAGCCCTTGACAACCTATATGGTGCAAACTTCTTCCTTTTCATGTCTTCTCTGAGTTATGCATGTAAGTGACTAGTATCGCTACACAGAAACTTCGACTCAAATTAGAATAATAGAAAATCCGGGACTAGATCACACGAGGGATATTGACTGAAACTTATCTTGGATCTAATGTCAGACGGTCTTGCTTTCATAGCGGCTGATATCACACGTAACAGTGTACCAGAGTTCCGTTGTTATATACAAAAAGGGAACCTGAACCGGCGTTCCACTGTGTCGACGTCTACAGCTTCAGGGCAGTCCTGTCTACGAGGCAGTGTATAATGAAATGAAATATGTTTTCTTCAATGAAATATGTTTTCTTCAATGAAATAGCTTCAGTCTGCTCGTACACAGCCAGAAGAGGACGCGGATGTGTTAATGCGTGTTCATGACAAACGAAAGTGAGGTGGTGAGGCTTAGGAGAATAGCTCAATACCAGGACAGGAATGGAGGGAAAAAGGTTTAGCAAACAGTCAGTTAATCTTCGTTTCCGAGGCCGAGTTGCCTTCGGATACGAGATCTTGTCTGAAAGGAAAACCGATGCGGCTCGCCACGAATTCCTCTCCAGTGCCATCTCAGAGTAGCACTTGCAACCTACGTCCTCGTTTATTTGCTGGATGTATTCCGGTCTCTGTCTTCCTCTACAGTTTTGCCCTCTACAGCTCCCTCTAGTACCATGGAAGTCATTGCTTCATGTCTTAACATATGTCGTATCATCCTGTCCCTTCTCCTTAACAGCATTTTGCACATACTTCTTTCCGATTCTGCGCAGAACCTCCTAATTCCTTACCTTATCAGTTCACCGAATTTTCAACATTAGACTGTAGAACCACATCTCAATTCCTTTGATTTCCTTCTGTTCCGGTTTTCCTACATTCCTGTTTCACTACCATACAATGCTACGCTCCAAACGCACTTACGCAGAAATTTCTTACTCAAATTAAGGCCTATGTATGATACTAGTAGACTTTTCTTGGTCAGGCATGCCCTTTTTGCCAAGGCTAGTCTGCTTTTGATATCCTCCTTGCTCCGTCCGTCATTGGTTATTTTACTGCCTACGTTGCTGAATTCCTTAACTTCATCTACTTCGTGACCATCAATCCCAATGTTAAGTTTCTCGCTGTTCTCATTTCTGCTACTTCTCATTACTTTAGTCTTTCTTCGATTTACTCTCACTCCATATTCTGTACTCATTAGACTGTTCATTCCGTTCAGTAGATCATGTAATTCTTCTTCACTTTCATTGAGGACAGCAAAGTCATCAGCGAATCGTACTGCAATCCTGAACCTTACTTTTATTTAAATCATTTCTTCTTCGATGTACACATTGAACAGTTGGGGGAAAGACTACATCCCTATCTTACACCGTTTTTAATCCGAGCAGTTCGCTCTTGGTCGTCCACTTTTTTTATTCCCTCTTGGCTCTTGCACGTATTGTATATTACCCGTCTCTCCATATGGCTTACCCCTTTTTTTCTCAGTATTTCGAATATCTTGCACCATTTTACATTGTCGAAGGCTTTTTTCTGATCGACAAATCCTGTGAACGTGTCGTGATTTTTCTTTAGTCTTGTTTCCATTATCAACCGCAACGTCAGAATTGCCTCTTTCGTGCCCTTACCTTATCTAATCCCAAATTGATCGTCATCTAGCACATCCTCAACTTTATTTTGCATTCTTCAGTGTATTATTGTTGTCAGCAACTTGGATGCATTAGCTGTTAAGCTGATTGTGCTACAATTATCGCACTTGTCACCTCTTGCAGTCTTCGGAATTTTGTGGATGATATTTTTCCGAAAGTCAGATGGTATGTCGCCAGACTCATACATTCTACACACAAACGTGAAAAGTAGTTTTGTTGCCACTTCCCCCAATCTACATCTACATCTACTTGGATACTCTACAAATCACATTTAAGTGCCTGGCAGACGGTTCATCGAACCACCTTCACAGTTCTCTATTATTCCAGTCTCGTACAGTGCGCGGAAAGAATGACACCTATATCTTTCCGTATGAGCTCTGATTTCCCTTATTTTATCGTGGTGATCGTTCCTCCCGATGTAGGTCGGTGTCAACAAAAATTTTCGCATTCGGAGGAGAAAGTTGGTGACTGGAATTTCGTGAGAAGATTCCGTCGCAACGAAAAACGCCTTTCTTTTAATGATGTCCAGCCCAAATATGTATCATTTCTGCGACACTCGTTTCCATATTTCGAGATAATACAAAATGTGCTGCCTTTCTCTTAACTTTTTCGATCTACTCCGTCAGTCTTATCTGGTAAGGATCCCACACCGAGCAGCAGTATTCTAAAAGAGGACGGACAAGCGTAGTGTAGGCAGTCTCCTTAGTAGGTCTGATACATTTTCTCAGTGTCCTGTCAATAAAATGCAGTCTTTGGTTAACCTTCCCCACAACATTATCTATGTGCTTCTTCCAATTTAAGTTGTTCGTAATAGTAATACCTAGATATTTAGTTGAATTTACCGCTTTTAGATTAGACTGATTTATTGTATAACCGAAGTTTAACGAGTTCCTTTTACCACTCATTTGGATGACCTCACACATTTCGTTATTTAGGGTCAACTGCCACTTTCGCACCATTCAGATATCTTTTCTAAATCGTTTTGCAATTTGTTTTGATCTTCTGATGGCTTTATCAGTCGATAAACGACAGCGTCATCTGCAAACAACCGAAGACGGCTCCTCAGATTGTCTCTCAAATCGTTTCTATTGATAAGGAATAGCATAGGGCCTATAACGCTACCTTCGGGAACGCCAGAAATAACTTCTGTTTTAGTCGATGACTTCCCGTCAATTACTACGAACTGTGACTTCTCTGACAGGAAATCACAAATCCAGTCAGATAACTCAGACGATATTCCATAAGCACGCAGTTTCACTACGAGCCGCTTGTGTGGTACAGTGTCAAAAGCCTTCCGGAAATCCAGGAAAACGGAATCGATCTGAAATCCCTTGTCAATAGCACTCAACACTTCATGTGAATAAAGAGCTAGTTGTGTTTCACAGGAACGATGTTTTCTAAACCCATGTGGACTGTGTGTCAATAGACCATTTTCTTCGAGGTAATTCATAATGTTCGAACACAATATACGTTCCAAAATCCTGCTGCATATCGACGTTAACGATATGGGCCTGTAATTTAGTGGATTACTCCTACTACCGTTCTTGAATATTGGTGTGACCTGTGCAACGTTCCAGTCTTTGGGTACGGATCTTATGTCGAGCGAACCGTTGTATATGATTGTTAAATATGGAGCTAATGCATCTGCATATTCCGAAAGGAACCTAATTGCTATATAGTCTGGACCAGAAGACTCGCTTTTATTAAGTGATTTAAGTTGCTTCATTACTCCGAGGATATTTACTTCTACGTTACTCATGATGGCAGCTGTTCTCGATTCGAATTCTGAAATATTTATTTCGTCTTCTTTTGTGAAGGCATTTCGGAAGGCTGTTTTTAGTAACTCTGCTTTGTCAGCACTGTCTTCGAAAGTATCTCCATTGCCGCTATCATACTTCACATACGACCAGAATCTCTTTGGATTTTCTGCCAGGTTTGGAGACAAAGTTTCGTTGTCGAAACTGTTATAGGCATCTCGCATTGAAGTCCGCGCTAAATTTCGAGCTTTTGTTAAAGATCAAAAATGGCTCTGAGCACTATGGGACTCAACTGCTGTGGTCATCAGTCCCCTAGAACTTAGAACTACTTAAACCTAACTAACCTAAGGACATCACACACATCCATGCCCGAGGCAGGATTCGAACCTGCGACCGTAGCAGTCGCACGGTTCCGGACTGCGCCCCTAGAACCGCGAGACCACCGCGACCGGCCTGTTAAAGATCGCCAATCTTCGGGATTTTGCTTCTGTTTAAATTTGGAATGTTTGTTTCGTTGTTTCTGCAACAGTATTCTGACCCGTTTTGTGTACCAAGGAGGATCAGCTCCGTCGTTTGTTAATTTATTTGGTATAAATCTCCCAAGTGCTGCCGATACTATTTCTTTGAATTTAAGCCACATCTGGTCTATACTTATATCATTAATTTGGAATGAGTGATGATTGTCTCTCATGAAGGCCTCAAGTGAATTTTTATCTGCTCTTTTGAATAGGTATATTTTTCGTTTTTTTTCCGAGGATTTGGGGATTACAATATGCAGTCTCGCTACGACAACCCTGTGTTCACTAAGCCCTGAATCGGTTTTGATGCTAGTTATTAACTCAGGATTATTTATTGCTAAGAGGTCAAGCGTGTTTTCACAATCATTTACTATTCACGTGGGTCATGAACTAACTGCTCGAAATAATTTTCAGAAAATGCGTTTAGGAAAATTTCGGATGATATTTTATGCGTACCTCCGGAATTAAACATGTATTTTCGCCAACGTATCGAGGGTAAATTAAAGTCACCACCAACTATTATTTTATGAGTCGGGTACGTGTTTGAAATCAGACTCAAGTTTTCTGTAAACCTTTCAGCAACTGTATCATCTGAATTGGGTGGTCGGTAAAAGGATCCAATTATTATTTTATTCCGGTTGCCAACAATGACCTCTGTCACAGGAAGTATCTACTTCAATTTCACAATATGTTTAACTACTTCTGACAGCACCAAACAGGCCACAGCCAACTGTGTTTAGCCTATCCTTTCGCAACACGGTTAGGGTCTTCGCAAACATTTCGGCTGAGTTTATGTCCGACTTTAGCCAGCTTTCAGTGCCTATAACGATTTGAGCATCAGTACTTTCCATTATCGCTTGGAGCTCTGTTACTTTCCCAACACAGCTACGACAATTTACAACTGTTATACCAATGGTTCCTGTATCTATGTTCTTCCAGTGTTCAGCCAGCAGCCGACAGCTGTGGCCGCGCGGTTCTAGGCGCTTCAGTCTGGAACCCCTTGACCGCTACGGTCGAAGGTTCGAATCCTGCCTCGGGCATGGATGTGTGTGATGTTCTTAGATTAGTTACTTTTAAGTAGTTCTAAGTCTAGGGGTCTGATGACCTCAGACGTTAAGTCCCATAGTGCTTAGAGCCGTTTGAACCATTTTGAAGACAAAATGGAGGCATGTAAACAAATGCAGTGATTAGAAGAAGACAAACAAAGTGTGACATCGATAACGCACTAGACCATCTTTTGCTGGAATACATGGCGCAACACGGTTTGGCATTGCGTTGATTAGACGTCTGGCGTTGTCCTGAAGCAGTCTGGACCACAAATCTTGAACAGCCACCTCCAAATCATGTACAGAGTGACACGGTTGCATCTGGTGATTCAGCAGGTCTCACACATGCTCTATAGGGGAGCAGGCAGTCGGAAAATGACGTAGGAAGTCTCGAGCAAGTCGAGCTGTATAGCATTATCTTGGCTGGCAAAGTGCACCTCGTAGACCATGCACGAAAAGTCCCTATGAGGTGAAAAATGTCATCAGCATAACGGTGTCCCGTTAAGTTTCCACGTACCAAAATTAGAGGGTCCGGCTATAGTAACTATGCCGCCCCCCCCCCTCCCCCCCCCCCCCCCAAATCGTTATGACGGCTGTGCGGGCGTTGTGACGAGCGATGGCGTGTGTGGAACTGAACTGTTCACCAGGCTGCCTCCATACCCGTGTGCCGTTATCATCCGTCCCCAAAACGAATCTGGCTTGATCACTACACGCAGTGGTCGGCCACTCTATGACAGTCCACGTCGTTCTGGCTTGGCACATCTGTAAACAGCATCGCCGATATTTTGGTGTTGACAGCCACGTAAGGGTGCCAGGTTAGCAAATTCACATCATCAAGACGTCTGGAAATGGATTGTAGAACAACTGACATCCATACATCTGCTTGTATTGTAGAGCGAGTTGCTGTAGGATCCCTGAGCGCTTGCCGCACGATCCGTCGATCCTTTCGCCTCGTCGTCTTCCTGGTCGTTCCAGACTCGGTGCGTTGCAAGTGTGCATTGCTCCCAACATCTGACAGAACGCACCGAACGGTCGATCTGGTGAGACGCACGGCGTGTCGACCAGCCTGTGGTTTTCGGCCGGTAATTAGGCCCCTCAAACTAGCTTCACTGTGGGAAATGTCGTCAACACGCCGACCTGGCATTCTGCGCCTTCTGGCGTCCTCCTCTAGGAGGGATGTGATCGTCCACTATACGCCCTGTCCGACTGCAGTGCCACTGCAGGGTCTTTGGGTATGCACACTGCCACCAAACTTGGATCTCACTGTCCTTATTTGCAAAATTTCGCGTTTTTACATTGCTTCCCTCTGGGCGGGCCATTGTCAGTGTTCCCGAGCGCATGTGCTGTTTTTAGCACTTTGTACATTGCCCTGAAAAGGCATAAGGACCAAAGCCAAAGTAAACGCCCTTAGCTGGAACATACTGCAGGAACAGACGGCGTGCCTCTGGCGAATACATCACTATA
The DNA here is from genome assembly GCF_021461395.2 of Schistocerca americana. Classification (NCBI taxonomy): domain Eukaryota; kingdom Metazoa; phylum Arthropoda; class Insecta; order Orthoptera; family Acrididae; genus Schistocerca; species Schistocerca americana. The sequence continues at coordinate 402,839,463 of NC_060126.1, read as the reverse complement.
TTTAGAAAAGTTACCCATCTGAAGAAGGGCATGACAGCCCGAAATTGGTTACGGCATTAAAATGGAGCTTTTTAAAACTATTTGTGGATTTTTGCGTTCTTCAGCAATAATTTTTAACGACAACGATTTTCAACAAGATCCAGGTTGCATAAGATAACATGAGCATTAATTTTTAGTTGAGGTCAGTAGAAGTTGGTACAATAAAACGTATACGAGGAGTGATCAAAAAGTAACAGGACTGTTTTCTTAAAGGATGATTAATTATTCATCGACATCAACTTCTTCCCCCTCAGAGTCATCCCTCCCGTAGACATAGCACACTTGTGCCAGCACGTCTTCCAATCGTAGAAACACTTTTGGAACTCACTTTCGTTATGGTGTTCAGCTCCCTCAGAGAGGTTCACTCGATGCAAAAATGAGCCGGCCACTGTGACCGAGCGGTTCTAGGCGCTTCAGTCCGGAACTGCGCTGCTGCTACGGTCGCAGATTCGAATCCTGCCTCGGGCATGGATGTGTGTGACGTCCTTAGGTTAGTTAGGTTTAAGTAGTTCTAAATTCTAGGGGGCTGATGACCTCAGATGTTGTCCCATAGTGCTCAGAGCCATTTGAACCTTTTGTTCAGCCTGCACCCTTTGTCACTGAAGCCCTTCTTGTGTTTTCCCGAGACCCTCTAACCTAAAAAACCGCCCAGTCCACACCACACAGCCCCTGCTACCCGTGTAGCCGCCTCCTGCGTATAGTGGACACCTGACCTACTCAGCGGAACCCGTAACCCACCCACCCTTTCGCACAAGTCGAGGAATCTGCAGCCTGATTTTATAAATTCTGAGGGAATGTTATCTGTCCCTTCTGCCTTATTTGATGTTAAGTCCTCGAGAATTCTTTTAAATTCTAGTTTTAATGCTGGATCTCCTATCTCTTCTAAATCGACTTCTGTTTCCTCTTCTATCACATCATACAAATCTTCCCCCTCACAAAGGCTTTCAATGTGTTTTTTCAACGTATCCGCTCTCTCCTCTGCATTTAGCAGTGGCATTCCCGTTGCACTCTTAATGTTACCATCTTTTCTTTCAATGTTACCGAAGGTTGTTTTGACTTTCCTGTATGCTGAGTCTGTCCTTCTGACAAACATTTCTTTTTAGGTTTTTTCACATTTTTCATGCAACCATTTTGTCTTAGCTTCTCTGGACTTCCTGTTTATCTCATTCCTCAGCGACTTGTATTTCTGTATTCCTGAGTTTCCCAGGGCGTTTTTGTACGTCCTTCTTTCATCGATCTGTTTACGTATTTCTTCTGTTATCCGTGGTTTCTTCGCAGTTACCTGTCCGTTCCGCTTCAACTGTACTGTTTACTGAGCTATTCCTTATTTCTGTATCTACAGACTTAGAGAACTTCAAGCGCATCTCGTCATTTCTTAACTGATGATGATGACGTTTGGTTTGTGGGGCGCTCAACGGCGTGGTCATCAGCGCCAGAACAAAGTCCCAATTATTACACAGTCCAATCTAGCCAATGTCGCGAATGATGATGATGATGATGAAATGATGAGGACAACACAAACATCCAGTCCCCGGGCAGAGAAAATCCCCAACCCAACCGGGAATCGAACCAGGGACTCCGTGATCCAGAGGCAGCAACGCTGCGGACTTTATTCCTTAGTACTTCTGTTTCCCACTTCTTTGCCAATTGATTCTTCCTGACTAATCTCTTAAACTTCAGCCTACTCTTCATCACTACTATATTGTGATCTGAGTCTATATCTGCTCCTGTATATGCCTTACAATCCAGTATCTGATTTCGAAATCTCTATCTGACCATGATGTAATCTAACTGGTTGAAATGGCTCTGAGCGCTATGGTACTTAACATCTGAGGTCATCAGTCCCCTAGAATTTAGAACTACTTAAACCTAACTAACCTAAGCACATCACACACACCCATGTCCCAGGCAGGATTCGAACCTGCGACCGTAGCGGTCGCGCGGTTCCAGACTGAAGCGCCTAGAACCGCTCGGCCACATCGGCCGGCTATAATCTAACTGAATCTCCACGTACCACCCGGCCTTTTCCCAGTATACCTCTTCCTCTTGTGATTCTTGATCATAGTATTCACTATTAGTTGCTAATACTTGTTAGAGAACTCAATTAGTCTTTCTCCTCTCTCATTCCTTGCCCCAAGCCCATATTCTCCTGCAACCTTTTCTTCTACTTCCTCCCCTACAACTGTATACAAGTCTCCCATGACTACTAGATTTTCGTCTCCCTTTACGTACTGTATTATCCTCTCAATATACTTATATACGTTTTCTATCTCTTCATCTTCAGCTTGCAACGTCGCCATATATACCTGAACTATCGTTGTCGGTTTTGGTTTGCTGTCGATTCTTGTAACAACAACCCTATCACTGAACTGTTCACAGTAACTCACTCCCTGCCTTACCTTTCTATTCATAACGAATCCTACTCTCGTTATACCATTTTCTGCTGCTGTTGATATTACCCTATATTCATCAGACCAGAAATTTTTGTCTTCTTTCCACTTCACTTCACTGACTCCTACTTACTATATGTAGATTGAGTCTTTACATTTCCCTTTTCAGATTTCCTAGTTTCCCTATCACGTTCAAGCTTCTGACATACCACGCCCCGATTCGCAGAACGTTATCCTTTCGTTGATTATTCAGTCTTTTCCTCATGGTCATCTCCCCATTGGCAGTCCCCTCCCGGAGATCCGAATGGCGGACATTTCCGGAATCTTTTGCCAATGGAGAGATCATCCTGACACTTTTCAATCACAGGCCACATGTCCTGTGGATACAAGTTATGTGTCTTTAATTCAATGGTTCCCGTTGCCTTCTGCATCCTCATGCCGTTCTTCATTTCTGATTCTTCCACCTTTAGAGGCAGTTTCCCACCCCTAGGACAAGAGAGTGCCCTGCACCTTTGTCCGCTCCTCCGCCCTCTTTGACAAGGCCGTTGGCAGAACGAGGGTGAATTCTTATGTCGGAAGTCCCCGGCCGCCAATGCTGATTAATAACCAAAATTTAAGTAGTGGCCGCATTCGAACCCGGGACGAGTATATTTTTATTATTAACCAAAGACGTCAACCGTAGACCTATAATACAGGTGGTGACCGGGGAAATTCTTCAGTACATCATCGACTAGCTTTCGAATCCACGAGGCTCTAAACCTAGTTTGAAATATCAACTGAATACAATATAGTTCTCCTCTGAAGACTGTCTAGGGGAACGAAAGGCAAAGTATCTGGTTCTGAGACCAGGAAGGTGATAAAGAGGAGAGCACGCCAGCAAAATTCCTTTGTTGGCAATATTTCATTCAAGATAGCCATAGTCCTACAGAAATTTCAGGTTTAACTGGTTTTCCTCCCAACATATACGATTTCAGATATCCTGAGATCAGTAAAGGACTATTTTATACGGGAAAAAGCTCGACTTTTCAAAATACCTTGCCAGTGTGGTATGGCTTGCATAGGTCAGATAAAGCGCGCCATGAAGGAACGCTGCACCGAACATCAAGACGTCGCTTACCTTCTGAAAACGTCCAAGCCAGCTAAATCTGAACATTTTATCTCCACCACACACTCTTGGAGTATGAAAGCTGCGCAATCTGGTCACGAGGGGCCATTCGCGGCCGAGCGAATAAACAGCGGTTCAAATGGCTCTAAGCACTATGGGACTTAACATCTGAGGTCATCAGTCCCCTAGACTTAGAACCAAGTAAACCCAACTAACCTAAGGACATCACACACATCCATGCCCGAGGCAGGATTCGAACCTGCGACCGTAGCAGTCGCGCGGTTCCTGACTGAGCGCCTAGAACCGCTAGACCACCGCGGCCGGCCGCGTATTGTCACGGTTCGCGCGGCTCCCCCCGTCAGAGGTTCGAGTCCTCCCACGGGCGTGGGCGTGTGTGTTGTCCATAGCGTAAAGTTAGTTTAGGTTAGATCAAGTAATGTATAGGCTTAGGGACCGATGACCTAAGCAGTTTCGTCCCACAAGATCTTACCACAAGTTTACAATTTTTTTTAACATGTCAGAAAAAAACATCGCTAGTAAAATCATGAAAAAAGCCACCTAGCACGTATACCGCAAATCGACTCTATAAAACACGCAACTGCTAACAGTTCTGATCAGATCCACGGCGCTAGAAAAATAGCTGCCTAACTGCACGTCGCTGGGACTATCCCGGCAACATATTCACTTCCCATAGTTCCGGAACCCTTGCACCCAGGCCCGCAGACAGCTAGTGATCGATTCTCGCGGCCCCGACGACATCAGCAGGAACTACTGATTGGTGACCACACCACAAAGAGTGGCGTCGTCCATCCCCCCACGTACAGAAAGGTGGAAGCAGATCAAGCAATGAAATTTCAAAAACACTCGTCATACATCAGCGATCTTGTATGCAGAGACGGTTGAGAACATAAGCGCTCTCCTCCACATGTTCCCCATATCCCACGTGATCACAAAGGCAGCCAAACGCATACTGAACAGTAGTTAGCTATTCACTCACCGCGAGGGTGCCTCGAGCAAAGGCCACCTGAACATTCCAGCGACTGCGGAGCCGAAGTCGGCGTCTTTTGATGTTTGGTACCTGGAAAACCACCACTCCTCTCTCTCAAGCTGATATTCCCTGTTTGTGCGTGAAACAACGTATCCAAACTTGCTGACGGAGGTATTCATTCCTCCTCAGAATACCGCATTCCTATTGGATAATGCTGAATCAGTAAAGCTATATAAATCCTACACCCACCACTCTCGTCCTACACGCCTGCGCCGCCTGCAGATCTACATCTACATCCATACTCCGCAAGCCACCTGACAGTGTGTGGCGGAGGGTACCTTGAGTACCTCTATCGGTTCTCCCGTCTATTCCAGTCTCGTATTGTTCGAGGAAAGAAAGATTGCCGGTATGCCTCTGTGTAGGCTCTAATCTCTCTGATTTTATCCTCATGATCTCTTCGCGAGATATACGTAGAAAGGAGCAATGTACTGCTTGACTCCTCGGTGAAGGTATGTTCTCGAAACTTCAACAAAAGCCCGTACCGAGCTACTGAGCGTCTCTCCTGCAGAGTCTTCCACTGGAGTTTATCTATCATCTCCGTAACGCTTTCCCGATTACTAAATGATCCTGTAACGAAGCGCGCTGCTCTCCGTTGGATCTTCTCTATCTCTTCTATCAACCTATCTGGTACGGATCCCACACTGCTGAGCAGTATTCAAGCAGTGGGCGAACAAGCGTACTGTATCCTACTTCCTTTGTTTTCGGATTGCATTTCCTTAGGATTCTTCCAATGAATCTCAGTCTGGCACCTGCTTTACCGACGATCAACTTCATATGATCATTCCATTTTAAATTACTCCTAATGCGTACTCCCAGATAATTTATGGAATTAACTGCTTTCAGTTGCTGACCTGCTATATTGTAGCTAAATGATAAGGGATCTTTCTTTCTATGTATTCGCAGCACATTACACTTGTCTACATTGAGATTCAATTGCCATTCCCTGCACCATGCGTCAATTCGTTGCAGATCCTCCTGCATTTCAGTACAATTTTCCATTGTTACAATCTCTCGATATACTACAGCATCATTCGCAAAAAGCTTCAGTGAACTTCTGATGTCATCCACAAGGTCATTTATGTTTATTGTGAATAGCAACGGTCCTACGACACTCCCCTGCGGCACACCTGAAATCACTCTTACTTCGGAAGACTTCTCTCCATTGAGAATGACATGCTACGTTCTGTTATCTAGAAACTCTTCAATCCAATCACACAATTGGTCTGATAGTCCATATGCTCTTACTTTGTTCATTAAACGACTGTGGGGAACTGTATCAAATGCCTTGCTGAAGTCAAGGAACACGGCATCTACATGGGAACCCGTGTCTATGGCCCTCTGAGTCTCGTGGACGAATAGCGCGAGGTGGGTTTCACACGATCATCTTTTTCGAAACCCGTGCTGATTCCTACAGAGTAGATTTCTAGTCTCCCGAAAAGTCATTATACTCGAACATAATGCGTGTTCCAAAATTCTACAACTGATCGACGTTAGAGATGTAGGTCTATAGTTCTGCACATTGGTTCGACGTCTCTTCTTGAAAACGGCGATGACCTGTGCCCTTTTCCAATCCTTTGGAACGCTACGCTCTTCTAGAGACCTACGGTACACCGCTGCAAGAAGGGGGCCAAGTGCCTTCGCGTACTCTGTGTAAAACCGAACTGGTATCCCATCAGGTCCAGCGGCCTTTCCTCTTTTGAGCGATTTTAATTGTTTCTGTATCCCTCTGTCGTCTATTTCGATATCTACCATTTTGTCATCTGTGCGACGTATCTAGAGAAGGAACTGCAGTGCAGATCATACGGAACAAAGTGCTAAGCATCATTAGCAACGCTCGACGCTACAAACGCACCGTGGATCTTCCCGATGAATACCGCCTTGAAACCGTCAAGGAAGTATTCAAAAAACACGGCACAACACTATACAGGAACTCGAGACACTCGAACAATCCTTTCATCCTTACTCTGGGAAAATATGATCACAACCATAGGTGGAAGCACAAGCGGCCAAAGACACTACTAGCTAGGGCATAACCACCTGTGGCAAGCTAACATACACCAACTAGCGACAAACGTCGGCAAGCCCCTGCATATCAGCAACGTTGACTGGATATACCAGCTGCTATTAAAGTCGACCAACAGGCTACGGCAGGGAAACCGACGAGCTCGCCCGCTGACGCACAATCAAATCGCCAACATCACTCTACACTGTGCATCTGATATATGACCTATCGGACACAAAACAATGAAGAACCTAACTGTTACAGGTGTGCTGACGCTGACGGAGAAATCAACACCGGCACCCAACGGCAGCCGCCAAGTAACAGCACCGCACAACGTCAAAGGTATCGATATGCATGATACCCACTACTAACAAAGCCTACCCTTGCATGACCTGTCGCAGGCAGCAAGGCATCAGCTACTACTCTTACTAGCTGAGGTTTTTTTTCCCTTGGCACTTTTTTTTTTCCTCTGCCGTTCAAACCGCTACCCTTTCGCCTTTCGACCCAATCAGTCTCCAGACGAGCGCGTTTTAATGGTTAATCTTAACCAGACGTACCCAAACATCGCAGTACCCACATCCTGCGACACCTCACTATAGTGAAAACTAACCCTTATGAGGAGGTGGCAGTAGACCTTTTGAGTTGGCCATCATGCTGGTGTGGCTCCACCTCCACTCTCGTCCTCATTTTGAACTCGTCCACAATTGTGTTAGTTTGATCAGCAGGTTGCCTGTTTCTGTGTTAGTTTTCTTGCAAGATGAAGGGTTTTTCAAGCAGCCACGGCAGGAGCACCAGTGGCAGTGACAAACGCTCGAGGCAAGGAGATGGTTCAAATGGCTCTGAGCACTATGGGACTTGACTTATGAGGTCATCAGTCCCCTAGAACTTAGAACTACTTAAACCTAACTAACCTAAGGGCATCACACGCATCCATGCCCGAGGCAGGATTCGAACCTGCGATCGTAGCGGTCGCGTGGTTCCAGACTGTAGCGCCTAGAACCGCTCGGCTACTCCGGCCGGCGAGGCAAGGAGAATTACCAGGTAAACACACAGGCAATTTCATAGCATGAGATCGGATATTGCAGTGTAGATTTTCGTAAATAAAGTTTTTAGTATCAAATCACTGTCTTCAGATTTTGGTATTGAAGCATTTGTTCAGATTTAGGTTTCATAGCATAAGATCGGATTTTGTAGTGTAGATTTTCTTAAAAAAAATTTCGCAGTATCAGATCGTAATGTGTTCAGATTTCGCAGCATATTTTCGCAAAAAAAGTTTCGTATTAGCAACTCTCTGTGTGTCCAGATTTCGAAGTACATTTTCATAAAAAGTTTCGTAGTATCAGATCAGATTTTAAAGCATATTTTAGTAAAAAAAAAAGGTTCGTAGCATCAAGTCTCCGTGTATTCAGATTTCGAAGTTAAAAAAATGTCACAGTATCATAGCGTTTGGCACTGCTGCTGCTGGGGCTGCTTTCGTAGATTTCGTATATGTGTTCGGATTTCATAACATTTGTTGAGATTTCTGGGATAATTTTTTTTTCCTGTTGTTTCAGCATACATCCACCAATTCGAGGATCAGCTGGAAGCTGAGAGGCAGCAGCAACAGCAGCAGCAGCATCAACATCATAAGTATATCTATTATTTCTTCTTCGTAGTACTGTGTATACATAATATGTTGCTGTTATTTAATGGTCAACGAATCTGAGACATATTCCTTTCGTAAAAAAAAATTCTTTCTAAAGTTTCGTCGTAGTGCTATGCACACGTAATACAATTCCGTTATTTCATAGCCGATGAGTCTGATACACATCTTTTGTTGTTGTAGACGATCTCGAAAATCAGGGGCTGGGAGGGACAGAGGTTGTAATACCATCCACATCATAGCTATCATGTAAGAGTATATGCTAAGAAATTTTTCGTAGTTTGGTGTGTGTGTGTGTGTGTGTGTGTGTGTGTGTGTGTGTCTGTGAGTGAGTGAGTGAGTGTGTGTGTGTGTGTGTGTGTGTGTGTGTGTGTGTGTGTGTGTGTACGTTTCTTTCGTTATTAAATAAATATCAAACGCTGGTAGTGAAAAAGAAATATAGCACATGACTCGCAATTACCAATACTTTGTTCACCCAGCATTTGAAAATTAGAGCACTTAATGACTTATAACAAACTTTACACATGATATGAAGCCTTCATGAAACTTTTTCTCGCTGACAGTCCTCACCAATGATGAAAAGAAGAACGTTTATCGCTTTCTACATTTTCGCTGTTCATCCAGTAAAACTGCAGCATGAAGCATGACGTTTTAATTTATTACTTCTTCGCTACTAACGGTGTTCGCAACACATGATGTATTGAGAATTCACGCATACCACTGAATGTACCAGAAAAATTATATCATAATACAACACACAGGTCAGGAGATACGATGTCATAAACACTGAAATGTCTGAAAAACTGCCTCATCATGTATGAAGTTTAAACTTATTAGTGCTTTGCTACTAGTTGTATTCGCAATACATTTCGCGTCCAGTTGAATCGTTTAATGTTGTTGTTGTTGTGGTCTTCAGTCCAAAGACTGGTTTGATGCAGCTCTCTTTGCTACTCTACCCTGTGCGAGCCCCTTTATCTCCGAGTAACTACTGCAACCTACGTCCCTCTAAATATGCCTACTGTATTCATCTCTTGGTCTCCCTCTACGATTTTTACCCCCCCCCCTCCCTCCCCACTTCCCACCAGCACTAAATTAGTGATCCCTTGATGCCTCAGAATGTGTCCCACCAACTGATCCCCTATTTTAGTCCAGTTGTGCCACAAATTCCTCTTCTACCCAATTCTATTCAGTATCTCCTCATTAGTTATTCCGTGTTTCCTCATTAGTTAGATTAGAATCTTCAGCATTCTTCTGTAGCAACACATTTCGAAAGCTTCTATTCTCTTCTTGTCTAAACTGTTTATCGTCCATGTTTCATGGCTACACTCCATACAAACACTTTCGGAAAGGACTTTCTGACATTTAAATCTAGACTCGATGTTAACAAATATCTCTTCTTTAGAAACGCTTTCCTTTCCATTGCCAGTCTACATTTTATATCCTATTTTAAACGTAGCTGCACTACAGCAACGGTTTCACGTAATAAAATTATAAACAGCCGACCAGTTGCAATGGTTAAAGAAATTCTTTACCTAGGTTTCGACAAATATAAATTTGTCTTTTTCAGAAGGTAGAAATTTTACATTAGTAAGGACTAATGTACCATCACCGTTTTTACAATTGTCGGCATTGATCCATTTGTCAAAAATGAAATATAGCCCTAGAATTAGGGTTTGTCACGTAAATATAAAATAGTTCATGGATCTTGCAGAGCTCACAACCGTCGGAGATGGTACATTAGTCCTTACTAATGCAAAATTGCCACCTTCTAAAGAAGACAAATTTATATTTGTCGAAACCTAGGTAATGAATTCCTTTATCCGTTGCAACTGGTCGGCTGTTTATAATTTTATTTTATATCGTAGAGGGAGACCAAGAGATGATACAGTAGGCAGATTCAGAGGGACGTAGGTTGCAGTAGTTACTTCGACCATCATCAGTTATTTTGCTCCCCAAATAGCAATACTCCTTTACTACTTTAAGTGTCTCATTTCCTAATCTAATTCCCGCAGCATCACCCGATTTAATTCGACTACATTCCATTATCCTCGCTTTGCTTTTGCTTATGTTCATCTTATATCCTCCTTTCAAGACACTGTCCATTCCGTTCAGTTGCTCTTCAAGGTCCTTTGCTGTCTCTGACAGAATTACAATATCATCGGCAAACCTCAAAGTATCTATTTCTTCTCCATGGAATAACACTGACGCTTGCCTCCAAATGGGACATATGACTCATGAATACATGGCCTTATTGCTATTCTTTGAGTGGGAATCTTCACCGCTGTGTTCATCGAATCTAAATGGGCCTGGTTGTAAGTAGGATGTTTATGTTTTCTTATTGGCAATGTTACGTAGCGCTCTGTATGAAAATCACTGGCTGTGCTGTGTGCAGTCTGTGGCTAGTTTGCATTGTTGTCTGCCATTGTAGTGTTGGGCAGCGGCAGCTGGATGTGAACAGCGCGTAGCGTTGTGCAGTTGGAGGTGAGCCGCCAGCAGTGGTGGATGTGGGGAGAGAGATGGCGGAGTTTTGAGATTTGTCATGAACTGCTATATATATGATGACTATTGAGGTAAATACATTGGTTGTTCTCTATCAAAATCTTTCATTTGCTAACTATATCTATCAGTAGTTAGTGCCTTCAGTACTTTGAATCTTTTATTTAGCTGGCAGTAGTGGCGCTCGCTGTATTGCAGTAGCTTGAGTAGCGAAGATTTTTGTGAGGTAAGTGATTTGTGAAAGGTATAGTTTAATGTTAGTCAGGGCCCATTCTTTTGTAGGGATTATTGAAAGTCAGATAACGTTGCGTTAACAAAATATTGTGTGTCAGTTTAAGGACAGTCGTGTATAATTGTTCTAAGGGGACGTTTCATATGTCGACCCTTAGCCTAGGATACCTCACTGGAATCTTCTGATTTTTTCCTTGTAGTTTGTGTAATTAGTGTAGCTATTGTTTATTGCTAGCGCGTAATCATAGAGCAAATTTCCTTTGTAGTTGTAGTTTTTCATTCTTGTACAGTAAAACAGTTGTGTCATGCATGTAGATTTGCACCAGGTATTTCGCAGCTGCAATTAACTAGATATTATTTTCAGTGCTATGTTAATGTGTTCTCTTGTTTTTGCTCTTCAAATTGTGCTTTTCTGTGTTATCGTGTGAAATATTGTGACAATAATGGCGTGTGAAAAACGTAACACTAGGCTACAAAGTAAACTGAGAAATAATAGTGACGACGAGCGTAGCTTATCAGCACCACTGTGTAATGAATTAACAGACATTCAAAGTAGTAATTTGGTAACTGTGCATAGGGAAATGGAGCGGGCGTCAAATAATGGTGTAGACAGTGAAACAGGTAGTGAACAGGGAAGCATTATCGATCGATCAGTCGGCAACAGCTCGCCTCAGGAATCGGGAATGACAGAACACAATATTGCAAATACTGTAGACTCAGGTTTTGGGTTCTCACCGTTTTCTCAAATGAGTCAAGACACATTTTCCGCTTGTGAAAATGTGAATGTTGCCGGTGCAAATTCGCTGCCGAAAAGCACTGAGGAACATGTTTCAGACACCAGTGCACTGTTATTACAGTTAATGCAACAAATGGGACAAAATCTTAAAAAGATAGACACAGTGGAACAAAATCTTAAAAAGTTAGACACAATGGAACAAAATCTTCAAAAGTTAGACACCACACTTGAACAAACACGTGAAGATTTAACTACTGAGTTACATAACATTGAATCGAAATGTCAAAAAGTCTGTAATGACGTAAAAACACAAATTTGTGAGCATTTTCAACCTATTTTTTCGCGGCATGAAAATGCATTACAGAATCACGAAGCAGCCATAAAAGAACTGCAAACCATTGTTCATGAAAATCATGAGACTTTGTGGGCTAAAATTGACTCAGTTGCATCTACCGATTCGGTTACGCAACTTGGAAAAACTCAGGAAATCTTAAAGGACACAGTAGATACGATTTCAACACAAATGGACACTCTGAAACTTGGTTCAGAAAAACATACAGAGGAAATAATTTCACTATCGGATAAAGTAGCCGAACTTTCAGATCAGTTCACTAACTTATCTACAAAGGTAGATGATGATATGAATGACAAAACACCTGTAGCCTTCACTGACACTGAAGAGTATGAAGAAATTAGAAAATTCAAACAAAATCAAAATCAAATCAATACACAGTACAAAAGAGAAATCCGGGGAGTACAAGATCAGCTGACACAGGTAATACAAGAATTACGTATTTCAGAGGACGCTCGCGCTCCAATACGGGAAGAGGGACTTAGAAATACGGAAAAGCCGCAAAATAATAACACAGGGCATTTCGGAAGTTATGAAAGAAATTGGCAATGTGCACCGAATTTTGAGATGGAATGGCCGACACGACCTAACAATGACCGATATGCGACTCGCCGACATGATGATTTTGACTATAAGCTGTTCATTACTACACGTAAATTCTAAACATTTAAGAATTCTGGCAACGACATTCATCCACAAGCATGGCTCCATCAATTCTCTCATTGTTTTCCTCCCAACTGGTCATTAGAACACAGATTAGAATTTATGTGTGGCTATTTAGAGAATGAACCAGCTGTAAGAATGCGATCGGTAATTCACGATTGCCACAGTGAAGGAGAATTTTACCATGCCTTCCTCTCAGCATATTGGTCTCAAGCTACACAAGACCGAGTAAAACATAGCATCATAATGATGAATCATTTCGAACAATCTGAATTCTCCAGTCTTGTGAAATATTTTGAAGACATGTTGCACAAGAATCAGTACCTGTCAAACCCATACAGCCCCTCAGAACTCATCCGCATTTGCTTAATCAAATTGCCTGAACATTTACGACATATTATTTTAGCAGGACGTTGCAAAGACGACATTGAAGCTTTTCAGGGACTATTACAAGAACTGGAAATTGACACTGACAATCGCGGAACGCGAAAACAGGAGCACATCAATTAACGGTCACATCCGTCGTAATTCCGCGATGAACGAAATAATAACTGGACACGACAAGGCTATTCTCACAACGCAAATCGTGACCAAAACAAACACCACCCATATGACAACCACTGGCAGAGTAATAATAGTTACAGAGAAAGATCGTATTTCCGTAGTAATGAATATGACAGAGACAATCATAGAAACAGACAATATGGTAACCAGAACTATTATTATCAAGGGAGACAGAATACTTTCAGACACAACAGTTCAGCGCGCAGTTACGATTCATGGAGAAATTCTCCACCACATGACCGACAAACAAGAAACTATGTAAACTACCGACAAAACGGCAGACCTGAATTCCATCAGAACTGGCGAGCTTCAAACAGGGCAGGGCCTTCTCGTCAAGGTGAATTTGTAGAAGTTCGGTCTCCTAATCCGAATAACGGCGCGCGCCAACCAAGAGACAGACAATGACTCGCACCGCAGGCAGCCGCGTGCGCCGGCTGGCTCAGAGAAAAATAACATAGACGCTAACCTTGAGAAAAAAATTCCAGTATTCTTTACCGACGTATACCGTATGATAATTGCGTTCGAGTTGAAACTCTGTGTACTAGGAAGAGTAAAGGTTTACACCACATTTCACATTTAAAACCGTTTATTGAAAGATAATCTGTTTTTTTAACTTTGTCTTTGCCATATAACTTTTCACTTTACATCGTTAGTATGCTTTGTCAGACTTAGAATCTGTTAACATGCAACAATGTTTGAAGTTAAATATCCAGTCAAGAACCAAGAGAACTTATTGAAACAGAAATTACAAATGCATTGTAAGACCAAGAGAACTTATTGAAACAGAAATTACAAATGCATTGTTATAGTGAACAGACGTCACAGTGTTATTGTGTGTGTACATTCTTGCTTGTTAGTTGCACGATTACGTAACGACTATAGGGCTTATATACTTAGGACACATACTGGTACTACTAATGAGATTTTAATGCAACATTTTGGTTTACTTGAAAATACATTCTGGATTTAAAGTACTTTCAGTGAGATACCAGATGACACAGAGGTTAGTTTATGTGACAGCTACACGATTTTATCACGATGCTACTAATGAGTGACAATTTACAATGTTGCTTTTGCGGTGTATCTGTTTTATATCTGCACAGTTTTTCTGAATTCTTCTGGAAAGTGAAACAGGTTTTAGTAGTAACTTTTGTGGTATAGCTACAATGCGATTGCCTTTTCCATAGCACAACAATACGTTACAGCACAGTACTTTCCTCATCACGGCAATAAGCGTAATAACTAAGATATCTATATGCAAAGCATTTCACTTTTGTGTATCATGAGGTAAGTACATTGACTTCTGCAGAACTTAGCTTTCGGAGGACGATAACTACGACACTTCCACAGAGATTATCTTACAACAAGACGCACAGTTTAGCGCTACAGTACACGTATTTGAGTGATTAATTTTGTACTTAAAACATTTATTTTTTAAAGATATTTGGAGTACAATGATACAAAGGTTTTCCGTGATACATTTCATTCCATTGCTGTAATCTGTAACACCTGAGGGTATAATTACATTAATCCTCAGGGGGGTAGCACCTACTTTGTGTACCATGTGTTTGGCAAGCACAAGGAGTCCTAGCTAATATGGTATTTGCTTATACAACTTTACACATCGGTACCATATTTCTCTAACACATAATTCCACAGCTATCTGATCATTTAACTGAGAGAGACAAACATTTTTTTTACTACGTCAGTGACAGATGTTTACGTAATTACACCATTGGATAACTTCATGTTTACGCAATTTCACAGTTGGGTAACTTCACACTTATGAAATTGTATTTTGTCTGTACTTTGTGAACTGTTCATATTTTTCGGAACCATTGTGATACTATGAGAGCTTTGAATGATGTATTTGGTAAGGGAGCATGATTTTAAAGTACATTTGAGGTAGATGACACTATTGAAATGAGCAGAGAATTTTTTTTAGGTTTTGACATTATTGCAGAAAGCCACGACATTTTTGAGATTTGACTGAGGTGTTATAATGTTATTTTTACGACGACGATGTGTGTTATGCTGTTGAGGTATGTTTATGATCAATAAGATGATGCTACCGTATATGAGGAATTTGATTATGCTATGTATTTATTATGATGAAATATTGAAGAAGTGTCATAGAATACATATATGAATAATGAGTAGTGGTTAGGGACTCTGTTTTGTGGAAAAGGATGTTGGAAACCAAGAATCGTACTTTAAGAATTATGAAATGTGTGTAAATGCGTGAATGTATCACAATGCCGACGAAAATTTTTTTGGACACTGTTATATCAATAAGATTTTGTTTCTACAGATTTGTAACGCTAATTCTTGACCTGTGAAATTTTTTATATTAGACTGCCACTGTAGCGGAAACTGCTGTCATAAATATTTCGTTAAGAAAGGTAAGTGACCTTGACGTAATGCGTTTTTGGCGCCCAGCTGAGAGGTAGTCATCTGACAAAAGAAAGCCATTAGGTGGAGAAAAAAGAGGCCATTATCCTCGCCATTGACATTCCTTTAGCGAAAGCATCGCAAATACGACACGCTCATTACTTGGAAAGATACATCTGCACACCTGATTATGACAAGCTTCTTTCTACGAGAGTTGAGAGAATTTCTACTAACTTATGAAATGTCACATGACTATTGAATGATATTTTTATGCTTTGCTTTTCATAGTTGCTTATTTCATTTGATATCTAGTTTCCAGCTGTGCTGCTGCATTGCTTTTATAAAATAAAATGCATTTGCTAATGTGAACACTTTCTGTCAACAGATCTATTAAATAATAATTTTGTAATCCACATTCTTAAAAAAAAGGAGCACTTGGAAAGGAAAGAACAATAAGAAGGGACTAGTAACAGTAACTGCACACATAATTTTCTTTTCAAGTACATGGTAATATTTTTTTTACAATAAGTTGTTGTGGTGCACCACTTTAATTACATAGACATTAAGATGTGAGTAGACATTTCCCTTGTCTGCATTGTTGTCTTTAGTGTAATATTTTTTCTGCTTGATCTTTGCCATGCTTAGGTATTAGTTATAGCATTTGCTGCTGCTGTTTGCCAGGCATAATGTTACTGAATTTGACTTTGTATTACGCTGTTAAGCCAGTTTTACTACGTATTTATTTTTCTTGTTTGCTTCACAGTGCCTTATATTAGTTGTAATATTGCAATTGCTTTGCCAGTTTGAATTTTTTGTCATTGATGTTTGTGTTACTTGTTTTGTGCTGCTGCATTGCCTCGTCCCTTAGTTTAGCATCTGAGCTCAGTAGATTTAAGTTAGCTTAAGAGGGGGTAGACTATATAAGAAACTATGATGAATTGGAAGATATGCATTGAGAAGATATAAGAAAATGGTTTGGCCAAACAAAATAGTAGTGTACAGTGGAGAAAAACTATTTTGAAAGAGGATGTGAACAGAATACAGAAAGCAGGTTTAGATAGTACTTTTGGGAATAATGATGAACAAAGGGAGATCTCCATGCAAAATACTGCAGTAAAACAAACCCTGTCCTTTCCTTCTGTGTCATCCCTCTATATGTTTGTGTACCCTTGTGTATTTGTGGTTTTCCTGTCTTTATGTGTTTAGCTGATGAGAGCTATGTTGTAGAATTTTTCTAATACTATGCTATTTACTTTGTAAAGATGTTGAGACATTATTTATTCTGTTTTGTTGCTCATATGTGAAGGTGGTGTTTCAAAAGTTATTCTGATCTTTATGTATGTACTTATGTCATTATTTTTGTAACCCTGATGTATATGTTTATTTCTATTCTTTTGTAAAGCCTGTGTTACTACAAATGTTATCTGTATTGTTACGTTCTTTAATGATGTATTTTGTACCTTTGTAATTGTATTCTTATGTTACAAAATTGTAATTGACACCAGTTCATCATATTATTAACTTGTAAGTTACATTTCACTGCACACGTTTCTGTTGGTCATAGTATATGGACAATATGTGAGAAGTAGGGACTGTTAGTGTTTGCACGTGTGTTAATAATTCAGCAAGGGACTGGATAACAGCATTGCTGGTTCTAAGGACAATTCCAAAAACTTCGTGTGTGTACAAGTGGTGGTTCATTGACTTTCTATATTGTCTGCAAGACTTCTAAGGACAATTCCAAAAACTTTGTGCGTGCACAAGTGGTGGTTTATGGACTTGCTCTCTTCTCTGCAAGACTCTTCGATGGTGATTGTGCACCTGCACAGTCGCAGCAGATGGCTGCTGGCCATCTCTACAAGGACTACATTGGGGCTGCATCTTTGATGGCCCACAAATACCATTATTTCTACAAGGACTACAGTGGGTCTGCACCTCTGGTGGCCCACCAATATCGTAATCTCTACCAGGACTACAATGGGTATGCTCTGTGATGACCTACCTACCAATATTCTTCAAAACTTCGACTGACTCTGCTGTGGGTTTGCTCTGTTGTGGCCCATTACCTGTCAGCATGTCAAGAGTCAGCACTGTCTTTCCGTAGGAAGGACAACACTACTTCTTCAAGACTGCATGGAAATCCACTACTTCCATGTGCATTGTCTTTTACTGCTCAGACATTGAGAAAAGAAACAGCAGTTTTACTGTGATGAATGATCAGGACTGTCTTTATGGACTGTGAAAAAATTTTAGCTTTTGACCAACACTGTATCAATAAGTGTGTGCATTTGATATCTTTGTTATTGTAATTATGAAAAATTTTATCAAATCATTATTGGCCACTGCCCAAAACTATTTGTAAAATTTTTTGTGGGGAGCATGGGGGCTATGTAAGTAGGATGTTTATGTTTTCTTATTGGCAATGTTACGTAGCGCTCTGTATGAAAATCACTGGCTGTGCTGTGTGCAGTCTGTGGCTAGTTTGCATTGTTTTCTGCCATTGAAGTGTTGGGCAGCGGCAGCTGGATGTGAACAGCGCGTAGCGTTGTGCAGTTGGAGGTGAGCCGCCAGCAGTGGTGGATGTGGGGAGAGAGATGGTGGAGTTTTGAGATTTGTCATGAACTGCTATATATATGATGACTATTGAGGTAAATACATTGGTTGTTCTCTATCAAAATCTTTCATTTGCTAACTATATCTATCAGTAGTTAGTGCCTTCAGTACTTTGAATCTTTTATTTAGCTGGCAGTAGTGGCGCTCGCTGTATTGCAGCAGCTTGAGTAGTGAAGATTTTTGTGAGGTAAGTGATTTGTGAAAGGTATAGTTTAATGTTAGTCAGGGCCCATTCTTTTGTAGGGATTATTGAAAGTCAGATAGCGTTGCGCTAACAAAATATTGTGTGTCAGTTTAAGGACAGTCGTGTACAATTGTTCTAAGGGGACGTTTCATGATATATGAGTTTCACCCAAATACGATTGAAACACCTGCCCCTTTACATTCATACTACAAATATATTTCTTTTTTTATGGAAAGTTTTTCTTTCTATAGCCAGTCTGCATCTTAAATCAATTTTGCTTTTGCCGGCGTCTGTTATTTATGTAATGTAAACTCGAGTGGCCTGTAACGTACTACACCATGCGCTTCATTATCGAATTTGGATCCGTGGGACGCAATCAGTCCCGTGCATTCAGCACAGTGCGACCAGGTAGGAGAGCGTGATGAAGTGATTAAAAGTCTTAGTCATGTAGAGAAGTGGTGTGCCAAGAGCGAGCGCTGGGTTCTGGCGCTGGCGGCGCACCACTGCCTGGAATGCCATCAGCAGCGCCGGCTCCTGGAACTGACGTCTTGTGCATGACCTGCGTCTGCGGATCGACCACTCTCTGCTCAAAGAATAGCCGAGGTCCTACACGTAACCATAGGACGTGGGTCGCATTGCCAACTCTGCGCGACTAAAGCCCGTTTCACACGACCCTCGAAGAACCAAACAGGCGTGCAGGCACAGTAGTTTACGGTATCTATCGAGTATTGGTCACTAAGCACGTAGACTTTCACGCGCACAATATACAGAGTGGGTGAGAATTAACTTGCTATTGAAAACTGTTTATAACTTTTTAAATACTTAACTAATCCTCATAAAAAAACTTTTCTTCCTTACAGTCGTAGAATTTATTGTATTATATTTCATTTATGGTTCAAATGGCTCTGAGCACTATTGGACTTAACTTCTGAGGTCATCAGTCCCCTAGAACTTAGAACTACTTAAACCTAACTAACCTAAGGACATCACACACATCCATGCCCGAGGCAGGATTCGAACCTGCGACCGTAGCGGTCGCGTGTTTCCAGACCTTAGCGCCTAGAACCGGTCGGCCACTCCGGCCGGCTATCTCATTTATGTCTTTACAGATATCCACATCTACATCTACGTGATTACTCTGCTATTCACAATAAAGTGCCTGGCAGAGGGTTCAGTGAACCACTTTCAAGCTGTCTCTCTACCGTTGCACTCTCGAACGGCACGCGCGAAAAACGAGCATTTAAATTTTTCTGTGCGAGCCCTTCTCTTATTTTATCGTGATGATCATTTCTTCCTATGTAGGTGGCCGCCAACAGAGTATTTTCGCAATCGGAGGAGAAAACTGGTGATCGAAGTTTTATGAGAAGGTCCCATCGCAAACGAAAAACGCCTTTCTTTTAATGATTGTCGCTCCAATTCACGTATCATGTCTGTGGCACTATCTCCCCTACTTCGCGATAATACAAAACGAGCTGCCCTTCTTTGTACTTTCTCGATGTCATCCGTCAGTCGCACCTGATGCGGATCCCACACCGCACAGCAATACTACAGACTAGGGCGGAAAAGCCTGGTGTAAGCAGTCTCTTTAGTAGACCTGTTGCACCTTCTAAGTGTTCTGCCAATGAATCGCGGTCTTTGGTTTGCTCTACCCACAACATTATCTATGTGACCGTTCCAATTTAGGTTATTTGTAATTGTAATCCCTAAGTATTTAGTTGAATTTACAGCCTTCAGATTTGTGTGATTTATCGCGTAATCGAAATTTAGCTGATTTCTTTTAGTACTCATATGAATAACTTCACACTTTTCCTTATTCGGGGTCAATTGCCACTTTTCGCACCATACAGATATCTTATCTAAATCATTTTGCAAGTTGCGGACGTTAATGCGCGCTCACCTAACATCTCAGTACAAAGTCTGGTGAGCCGTGGTACAGTTAGAGGGATGGTGGCGAAGTGTGAAAGGACTTCCTGCCTCGGTAGATGCAAAGATCATAAGAAATAGCGATTCGAACCTGATGGACACAGACTGTACATCAGACGTTAGGAGAAGCGGTCAATCCTCAACATCAACGACGGAGGAAATGTGCAGGTGGTTCAGGGCATGTTCACTGGAAGTCCTCAGAAACCACAGCGACAGGCATCTGGCGAAAGAGTTGTAACCTGACACAAAATTCGAACTTTTCTGAAGAAAGAGTTGAATTTTCATCTATGGAGAATGTCATGAATTATCGCAGGAAAACTGTGATCAGCAGTTACTATACGGGGAGATGATACTTGCTTGATATGAAGACTGGTCCAATATTTTCGGTAATATCCTGTGGTCACATGAAGACGTGTTTCATGTTGGGGAGTTTGTTAGCCAGCAACAGAGGTTAAGAGGGTAGTTGTTGAACAAAACTAATACCGCCCAAAGGTCACAGTGTGGTGCGGCATGACATTCGCGGAAGTTGTGGATCCATATCTCGTTCAGAACGGTACATTGGTGTGCTTGAAAACTATGCTCACGGTATTATCCGCATGGGACGATTACAATCACCCAATCTTTGTCCAAGATGGCGCCGCGCTTCTCTTCGCATATCGCGTCCGCAAGTGGTTCGACACCCATTTTCCAGGAAGCTGGCTGGGACGTCGTGGGCCCCTTGAATGGCCAGCAAGGAGTCCTCACCTAACGCCCAGGGATTTCTTCCTCTGGGTCGGCAAAGGAGGAAGTGTATCGCACAATTCCAAAAACACTTGTTGAATTGGAGGAGCGGATTCGCTAAGTTCTTGGAAACGTACCGCTGAATTATCTGCAGAACTCTGCCACAAACATCCACATCCGTACAGAATGAAATTTTCACTCTGCAGCGGGGTGTGAGCTGATATGAAACTTCCTGGCAGATTAAAACTGTGCCGAGTTCGAGTCTCGGTCCGGCATACAGTTTTTATCTGCCAGGACGTTTCATCCACCTCTGTTTACGGAAACTGGTAGTCGATGATGGTGTTTGCGTTATAGCAGAGTATAACAATTCTACCATCGTAAGGAACAAAATGTTTTTTGTTCCATGAAGATTGGTTAAGTATTAAAGTTCTAAACAATTTTTCACAGGGAGTTAATTCTTGCCCACAGTGTACACAGTCTGTGTCCGGTTGAACACGTTCACGATGTTTCCACGATGATGCTAAAAGCCGGGACAAACAGAGACTTAATATTTCAGTTTCTCATAGGGTAGCAAACGGAATCGACAGTTACGGAGCCAAACACGTTCCTGATAAGT
Organism: Schistocerca americana; assembly: GCF_021461395.2. NCBI lineage: Eukaryota > Metazoa > Arthropoda > Insecta > Orthoptera > Acrididae > Schistocerca > Schistocerca americana. Next base: position 402,817,748 of record NC_060126.1, on the reverse strand, counting down.
CAATGGAATACAAGGGTCTACGAACGTGCGCGATTTATAAAACGCATTTATTGTGTTCGTAACTATAAACTCTGTACCTATCCGGATCGCATCGGCCCCCCGGATTAACGACGAGGGCTGGTGAGCCGATCAGCCTGTACATGGTTTTTAGGTGGTTTCCGACATCCAACCAGGTAAATGTCGGGCTGATACCCACGTCCTGCCTCACACACTGAACCTAGTCAGTTAGAAAACATTATCACATTCGAACGTGAAATCTACAATAGACACAGAAAGATGGGGTATAAAAAGATTCCTCGCATGAAATGGCACTAACACGGCGAAAACCGAAATATAACAATGCCGACTCCGTAGAGAAACAGGAAAAGAGAATTGGGGAAGAAGAAGAAATGAAAAAGAAGAAGAAGGAGGTCAAGAAACGGAACAAGCTGCTAACACCGTAGGATTCACAAATTCGAGCAACACATGCATCATGAGAGCAGGGTGCAGAAAATTCCGCTAATGTACTGCAGACCACTATGTACACTGTTATCGACAGTCTGCGTGTAAACGTCTCTAGACCAAAGTATGTGTTTGCAAGTTGAAGTGTAGTCTCAAGTAGCCTAGTGAAATGGTATTTTATGCGATTCAGTTATTAAAAGATGCTATTTTCGTATACTCAAGAGCAAAGGGACGCCTAGGAAAGCTACCAGGTTGTATAGGGCGCAGTACTCGTGAAAATTAGAGTCTAAAAGTACGCTTACAGCAGTACAACTTTTAAAGCGCTCTAGGTGCATACAGCTATTGCACGAAGAGATAAGGGGCTAGGTGCATATTGAGATAAGGGGACGCGTGCAACGATGCACGCCTTTGATTCGTGTGCACGAGTCACCAACGACGGGCGCCGGAATCTCCCCGTTCCAGTCTGCGAGAAACGTGCAGAAGTCGTGAGCCTGTCCGCTTTGCTCTTCGTTTGGCACTTTGTCTTACTACCTTTCGCTGTTAAATGATTTGGTTTCTCGCAGGCGTTTAAATTTGCGTTTGGATTAGCACATTGGTCGAGTGATCTAACGAGAAACACACGGAACCTGAAGAGCATTGTCATGCATTTTCTTGTCTGTGACAGTTAATTTCGCGGGTTTTAAAGACAGAATGAAAAGAAATGACTGTCTACTATTCCTCAGAAAAAAATGCAACCCGAGCAAAATAAGAAGGCTTCGTTTGTGTTCCCGATGAATACAAGGTGAAGAAGAAGTTTCTTTACAAGCCGATTGAGTAAATAGTTTACACAGACGAGGGAGAGCAAATACAACTCCCAAACAATGCGTGAAATTCCACATCAATTCGAAATCGTGTGCATCCAACAATCACTCTTCCCTAGACGTTGGAGGTTGAAGGTAAACGAAAAACAAAGTCAAATCCTTCCCCCATCCCTGACCCCGCCCCATTCTCTCACAAATAAACACTCACATTCACAAACATACTCGCACACATAAACACAGAATTTGACTGACGGATATATAAACGTCAATGTTTTATTCCTACGGAGCTTCCATTCCATGCTTTGTATGTTCAGATATAAATACATTTTCGCATATTCTTGCACTCGTAACTGTAAACCACCGAATAACTGTTTCGTTTTCCATAAAGAGAAACGTTAAATGGTCATCAACTTTGTGTAAAGTAGTTTTTCACCGGTTTCAACAGGGCCTGCAAAATTTCTGGGGCAGTGTTAGATTTTGATATAGTAAATACCTTGAACTTGAACTTTAAGCTGAGATAGGATCAGTGATCCAGTTCTACTTCAGTTATTAATCAGAATATTCTCTGCCATCTTTATCTTTTCCACCACGATCATATAATAGCGCAGAAAATTATTTTGTAGTTGCGGTGTTATGTTGTCAGTATTGATGCATGCACTCACAACAGAGCAACTCGTATAACTGTGTCACTCCAGCAATAACTTCACGCCGCTCTGGTTACGTATCTAGCAAACAAGCAACGTCACACAATAACGGTGAAGTATATGTCCCTTTAGCTCAAAAGTATTTTGTCATTTGCTTTGGTGGTACAGTATTTATTAAATATTGTTACTTAGGCTTTCAGACATTTGTAGAGACAACTAGAGCTCCAAGCGCTAATAGAAAGCACGGATGCTCAAATCGTTATAGGCACTGAAAGCTGGCTGAAGCCGGATATAAGCTCAGCCGAAGTTTTCGCGAAGAACCTAGCGGTGTTCCGAAAGGATAAGCTAGACGCGGTTGGTGGTGGCGTGTTTGTTGCTGTCAGAAGTAGTCTTAACTTGTCGCGAAATTGAAGTAGATCCTTCCTGTGAGTTAGTATGGGCGGAGGTCATTGTCGACAACCGGAATAAAATAATAATTGGATCATTTTACCGACCTCCCAACTGAGATGATACAGTTGCTGAAAGGTTCAAAGTAAACTTGAATTTGATTTCAAACACGTACCCGACTCATACGATAATAGTTGGTGGTGACTTTAATTTACCCTGGATATGTTGGCGAAAATACATGTTCAATTCTGGAGGTACGCATAAAATATCATCGGAAATTATGCTAAACGCATTCTCTGAAAATTATTTCGAGCAGTTAGTTCATCAGCCCAAGCGAATAGCAAACGGTTGTGAAAACACACTTGACCTCTTAGCAACAAATAATCCTGAGTTAATAACGAGCATCAAAACCGATTCAGGGATTAGCGAACACAGGGCTGTCGTTGCAAGACTGAATATTGTAATCCCCAAATGCTCGAAAAATAAGTCAACAATGTACCTATTCAAAAAAGCAGATAAAAATTCACTTGAGGCCTTCCTGAGAGACAATCTCCACTCATTCCAAATTAATAATATAAGTGTAGACCAGATGTGGCTTAAATTCAAAGAAATAGTATCGGCTGCACTTGAGAGATTTATACCAAATAAAGTAACAAACGACGGAGCTGATCCTCCTTGGTACACAAAACGGGTTAGAACACTGTTACAGAAACAACGAAACAAATATGCCAAATTTAAATCCCCAAGATTGGCGATCTTTTACAGAAGATCGAAATTCAGCGCGGACTTCAATGCGAGATGCCTATAACAGTTTCGACAACGAAACTTTGCCTCGAAACCTGGCAGAAAATCCAAAGAGATTCTGGTCGTATGTGAAGTATGTTAACGGCAAGAAACAATCAATGCCTTTTCTGCACGATAGCAATGGAGACACTATCGAAGCCAAAGCAGAGTTACTAAACACAGCCTTCCGAAATCCCTTCACAAAAGAAGACGAAATGAGTATTCCAGAATTCGAATCGAGAACAGACGCCAACATGAGTAACGTAGAAGTAAATATCTTTGGAGTAGTGAAGCAACTTAAATCACTTAATAAAAGCAAGTCTTCTGATCCAGACTATATAGCAATTAGGTTCCTTTCGGAATATGCAGATGCATTAGCTCCATACTTAAGAATCATATACAACGGTTCGCTCGACGTAAGATCCGTACCCAAAGACTGGAACGTTGCACAGGCACACCAATATTCAAGAACGGTAGTAGGAGTGATCCACTAAATTACAGACCCATATCGTTAACGCCGATATGCAGCAGGAATTTAGAACATACATTGTGTTCGAACATAATGAATTACCTCGAAGAAACAGTCTATTGACACACAGTCAACATGGGTTTAGAAAACATCGTTCTTGTGAAACAGAACTAGCTCTTTATTCACATGAAGTGTTGAGTGCTATTGACAAGGGATTTCAGATCGACTCCGTATTTCTGGATTTCCGGAAGGCTTTTGACATTGTACCACACAAGCAGCTCGTAGTGAAATTGCGTGCTTATGGAAGATCGTCTCAGTTATGTGACTGGATATGTGATTTCCTGTCAGAGAGGTCACAGTTCGTAGTAATTTACGGAAAGTCATCGAGTAAAACACAAGTGATTTCTGGTGTTCCCCAAGGTAGTGTTGTAGGCCCTTCGCTGTTCCTTATCTATATAAACGATTTGGGAGACAATCTGAGCAGCCGTCTTCGGTTGTTTGCAGATGACGCTGTCATTTATCGACTAATAAAGCCACAATCTGCAAAACGATTAAGAAGAAATATCAGAATGGTGCGAAAAGTGGCAGTTGAACTTAAATAACGAAAAGTGTGAGGTCATCCACATGAGTGCTAAAATGAACTCGTTAAATTCCGGTTACACGATAAATCTCGTATAGCGCGCGAAAAGAACAAACACCTATATCTTTCCGTACGAGGTCTGATTTCCCTTATTTTATCGTGGTGGTCGTTTCTCCCTATGTAGGTCGGTGTCAAGAACATATTTTCGCATTCGGAGGAGAAAGTTGGTGATTGGAGTTCCGTGAGAAGATTCCGTCGCAACGAAAAACGCCTTTCTTTTAATGAATGCAAATCTTGTATCATTTCTGTGACACTCTCTCCCCTATTTCGCAATAATACAAAACATGCTGCCCTTCTTTTTCAGATCTTCTGTTGCATACTGATTTTGTTTAAATGTATATTGATATAGCAACAACCACACCTGAGTCCTCTAATATATTCCCAAACCTCTCTCCATCTTAACAGAATTCAATGAGTGAAACTTTTACGTATTTTACAAGTAATGAGAAATTACGTGTAAATACATAATCATAAATATATCTTTGTGCTGATTCCAAAACTGCTTTTAGAATTCGTGAGCATGCGATATTTCTGAAGCTGCAGAGGAATTAATATTCCGATTTATATTTTACAAATATTATGTCAGTTGATTCGTTTGTATTTGATTTTTATATGTAAATCATGACCTTTTGTTCTCCAGTATCTGCTGAATAAATATGACGTTTCAAAGCAGTCGTTTAATTGCACCTGAATATTACACAGGAGCTTCATTTGTTCGAATATGAGACATATTTGGAATTAGCGAATGAGTTAGTCCCTTACTATGTTCTTTAATTGATACTGATTCTGTATTCACAGTAGCAAAACATGAGGTGATGAAGTAAACTGTATTCAACATCCGAAATACGGATTTCATTTTCGGAAGGACTGCATTATATCAGCGGAATGAGCAAGCAATCAGCAATATTGCACTGTTTTCATAAATTTATCTTTTGCATTAAGGAACTGGAATTCATGTGACATAAATTTTGGTTATGTGCGAAGAGTTTGTACTTGCATGTTGCGATCGGTTTCTTCAATAAACGATTATCATAATGTCGCAGAGAGCAGTTAAAATACGACATACTGCAGCATAAAGCCAACGTGACTCCCACACAGTCGGTTGGACCTTGTTTTCTCCCTGATGACACGGAGAGCGCCTGAGCAGAAATTCAAAACAGAAAGCACATTAAAAAATCCAAATCATGGATGGGGGACAGACCATTGCTTGCAGATCTTTCATGTTGGAATAAACGCTGCAGAAAAATGGGAAGAAGATGAACTGAAATCATAATGTTTAGAGTGAACGCGAAGCAAACGTTTCTTAAAGGAATCTAAACCCAGATCCAGAAAGTAAGTTCCGATCGGTCGCGAAATGGAAAACACTGGGAAAATCCGGTAAAGCTTTGTATAGATATGTTCGTCGATCATGCCTAGGGAAATGCGTCTTCCGCCAAGTATGAGGGCCTGGTTAAAGATTTCGCCTATGTCATGCATCCCACATAACACAAGTGTCGAGTAGTTCTTCTTCATGCCAATTCTCGGCCGCACACTGCAGGGGCAATGAAGACGCTCCTGCAGCGTTTCCGATGAGAAGTGTTTGATCACCCACAACACAGTCCGTAATTAATTCCCCCTGAGCCTCATCTCTGCTCACACGAACCGCTGGCTATGAAGACAAAATTATTCCACAGACAACGAGCTGCAGACCAGCGCAGATAACTGGTCGAAAGCACAGGCGGCTGCTTTCTATGACGAGGATATTGGAAAGTTGATACAACACTACGACAAAACTCAAAGTTGGAGCGGCGACTTTCTAGAGAAGTAGATGGAAGGTGTACGTAACTGTTGCAAATAAAACGTTTCTGGTTTCCACTACGGTTTCCATTTCGCGACCGATCGGAACTTACTTTGACAACCTTCGTAATTGCGCAGCAGAGGAAACAGTTTGGTTGTTTGACCATCAGCCCTCGTGCTGAGTTACGACTGTTGTAACCGAATAACTGAAATGAGTCTCAAACGCTCTTTTATCGCTATCGGTTTTTCAGTTACTGGTGTCGTCAGTATTTCCTCCTTTATATCAGATACCTGTCTCCATTTCCATCTAAAATAGGAAATGTGATTACGCCCAGCGCCTTTGATGCTCCTTTGCTTAATTCTAAATCATGCTCCGCCTTCTCTTCCACCTCAGCCACGCATCTGTGGAATAAACTCCACAGTAAGATACGCCTGATGCTAAGCTGAATTCTACAGAAAGTTTCAGTCGTTCATAGCTTCCCTGTTAGCATAGAATAGCCATCTTCCTCTTGCACAACAGCGAATCAGTATCATAACTTCTCTATCACTTGTTTGTTTATATTTCGGAATCATTGTCATGTCTTACTGTTAGTGTATCATTATTCCCATTTGAGAAAAACATTGTATCGTGAGGAAAACATATAGTATTATGAGAAAGGTAGTTCACATGATCAATAATTCCAACTTAACAACAGTACCTATTGCTATAATTATTACAAAGGCAAGTTCTCGTGCCATGTATTAGGGTGGTGCATAAATTCGTAGAGTTTTTCTATAAGTTTACTAGACACAATACAGGGTGTTACAAAAAGGTAAGGCCAAACTTTCAGGAAACATTCCTCACACACAAATAAAGAAAATATGTTATGTGGACATGTGTCCGGAAACGCTTAATTTCCATGTTAGAGCTCATTTTAGTTTCGTCCACCTACGCCCAATGGACCACGTTATCATGATTTCATACGGGATACTCTACCTGTGCTGCTAGAACATGTGCCTTTACAAGTACGACACAACATATGGTTCATGCGCGATGGAGCTCCTGCACAATTCAGTCGAAGTGTTCGTACGCTTCTCAACAACAAATTCGGTGACCGATGGATTGGTAGCGGCGGACCAATTCCATGGCCTCCACGCTCTCCTGACCTCAACCCTCTTGACTTTCACTTATGGGGGCATTTGAAAGCTCTTGTCTACGCAACCCCGGTACCAAATGTAGAGATTCTTCGTGCTCGTATTGTGGACGGCTGTGATACAATACGCCATTCTCCAGGGCTGCATCAGCGCATCAGGGATTCCATGCGACGGAGGGTGGATGCATGTATCCTCGCTAACGGAGGACATTTTGAACATTTCCTGTAACAAAGTGTTTGAAGTCACGCTGGTACGTTCTGTTGCTGTGTGTTTCCATTCCATGATTAATGTGATTTGAATGGAAGTAATAAAATGAGCTCTAACATGGAAAGTATGTGTTTCCGGACACATGTCCACATAACATATTTTCTTTCTTTGTGTGTGAGGAATGTTTCCTGAAAGTTTGGCCGTACCTTTTTGTAACACCCTGTAGATACACGTAACAGGGACTTCTGTCATCAATAATATTTTCTCCTTCACTATGTACAACTGCCTGCGAACACTGGGTAACTTTTCGATTCCGCGACTGTAGAAACCAAGTGGTTTTGGGAGCCATGTTCGGAGCGCATTTTCATTCGTAAAGGAAGTTTTTTGAAGGTTGTTCAACAGAGAGCGGAAAAGGTGAAAATACCAGGGCGCAAGATCATATGAATAAGTTCCGTGCGTATGACAGCCCAATCCAACTGCTGTATGGTGTTTTTTCTCAGTCTAGCAGAGTGCGGACGGGCGTTATCACAGAGCAGCATCACTTCCCGCAGACTTCCTGGTCGTTGTTCTTGGACTGTGTCTGCAAGGCGTCTCAGTTGTAGACAATAAATGTCAGCAGTGATGCTGTTCCGCCTATGCATTACGTTATCTTTTGTGGACGCACGCAGGTCTTTGTAGAGGAGGTTGCTGCTTTGTTTGGGCTCAGTCATTCCTTCCTTTTCCTTATGTTTCTCGTCACCAGTCCAAAGATCCAGGATAGGAACTGATGACGAGCAAGCACAGATGGATAGATGGACACCAGCTGATTTTTATGATTTTGAGTTAGAGCAGACGGTACACATACGCCCGATTTTTGAACCTTTCCCATTGCATGCAAATGTCGCACGATGGTGGAATGATCACAGTTCATCACAATTGCCAGTTTTCGACTACAGTGACGTGGATGGTTGTGGATTAATGCGTTCAAACGGTCTTCATCAAACCCGAAGGTCTTCCTGAACGTGGAGAGCTACTAATATCAAAGCGATCCTCCTTAAAACGAGAAAATCATTTACTTGCTTTGCCCGCTGGCTTTATCTACACACACGGCGCAGCAAATATTTCTGGCAGCCTCCACCGCGGTCACCCCCCCCCCCCCCCCATCTGAACCCAAACAGAAGAATATGTCGGAAATATTCCGATTTTTCCACTTAGCACTCCATTTTCTAGCATGCACTGACAATATGTAGACTCAAATAGCAACAGTGAACTACAAATAGAAAAAGACAATCGGTAAATGAACTCACAGCGACCGGAATACCAAAATGCGAAACGAAAACGTTACGAACTTATCCACCAGCCTAATAGAATGCAGTTACAACTGTAAGTAAAATGTCTAAGGATTGGTTCAAATGGCTCTGAGCACTATGGGACTCAACTTCTGAGGTCATCAGTCCCCTAGAACTTAGAACTACTTAAACCTAACTAACCTAAGGACATCACACCCATCCAAGCCAGAGGCAGGATTCGAACCTGCGACCGTAGCTGTCTCGCGGTTCCAGACTGTAGCGCCTAGAACCGCTCGGCCACGCCCGCCGGCGGAACAAAACAGTCGCTGTAGAAACACAACACATCAGAAAAACCGCACCATGTGGTAAAAAGGTATGAATTCATAATTTTATGTGTTTTTTCAAATATCTGTAATTAAGATTTAAAAACTAATGGTTACATGTATACAAACAGTAAAGAACATTCTTTATCTTTAACAGCCATAAAATAAAAGCCCACTGAAGATGCAGCAACTTCAGTGAAACATGTTCGGGTTAAAAAACAAAACTGTGTTTTGCTCAAGGCGGACCCTATCCAAAAACATACGTACTATATCAACAAAAGTCGACTTGTAGAGTTCTAGGAAGGCTGAAATCTCCCTGATGGATTTGTTCCACCTCAGGGAAGCAATTCATAGTACATCACACAGTCGATGTTCCACTGGATGCATAAATTATGTTTTGTGGATGTACGGGGAGTTGCTGCTTTGTTTGGGCTCAACCATTCCTTTATTTTTCCTTATGTTAGCGTGAGGACACCATTTCTCGTCACCAGTAACGATACAGGATAGGAATGGTCGGTGTCGTTGATGAGCCAATTGACGACGAGGATGCTGAGATGTACATATAGTCACCTGCTGAGTTTTGTGATTTCGTATTAGGGCGTGCGGTACCCACACACCCAATTTTTGAAGTGTACATGCAAACGTCACACAATAGTGGAATGATCACACTGCATCATATTTGCCATTTCTCGAGTACACTGATATGGATCGTTGTCGATTAACGTGTTTAAAGATCTTCGTCGAACCCCGAAGAACGTGGAGAATTACTAATCTCAAAACTATCCTCCTAAAAACGAGAAAACCATTTTATTGCCGTGCTCTGTCCAATTGCGTTGTCTCCGTACACTGCGCAAATGTTTCTGGCAGCCTCCACTTGTCTCACCCCTCTACTGATCTTGAACATGTCGGAAATTTCCGTATTATCCACTTAACACTCCATTGTCTAGCGTCTGCAACTCCACTCACTACCTCCAAATGACAAAATGACAATATGGAGAGTCTAACAGTGACATTGGAGTATAAATAAAAAATGACAATCGATAAATAAACCCGTAGCAGCCGTAATACCAAAATGAAAAAAAAAGGCTCTGAGCACTATGGGACTTAACTTCTAAGGTCATCAGTCCCCTAGAACTTACAACTACTTAAACCTAACTAACCTAAGGACATCACACACATCCATGCCCGAGGCAGGATTCGAACCTGCGACCGTAGCTGTCTCGCGGTTCCAGACTGTAGCGCCTAGAACCGCTCGGCCACTCCGGCCGGCGTCTAAGGATCCCACGTCAATGCATACCGAGCCTGAAGACCGTAATCGCGCCCAGCAAAATAAGTGCACAAATAAATAAAAGTAAAATATACATAACTCGTTCACTTCCTGATATCTGCATTATACAATATACCATTCTATGACGCCAAAAAATGGTACTGGGATTTTCTCAAATAAATGAACAGTTCGTTTCTTTTGAATTATAGCAAGAGGTCATGACATGAGAGACGTGGTCAGAAGTTTCGTCGTCCTTAAGCAAGAAACATACTGCCTCTACCGCCGAGGTCGCTATCGTGCGCGCACACACACACGCACGCACACACACACGCACGCACACACACACAAACAAACATACACACTCACACACACACACACACACACACACACACACACACACACACACACACACACACGAAACTTATCATAATAAAACATGGTGGAAAAATGCTTATGCAATTTGTGTTCTGTGCTGACAAGAGTTTTTAGTGGTGTACGCTGAAGAATAACTTCACCAGGAGGATAGCGCACGAACTTGTACAATTAACCCTAACCTCACTTAATTGCCGGCCGGAGTGGCCGAGTGGTTCTAGGCGCTGCAGTCTGGAACCGCGCGACCGCTTACGGTCGCAGGTTCGAATCCTGCCTCTGGCTTGGATGTGTGTGATGTCCTTAGGTTAGTTAGGTTTAAGTAGTTCTAAGTTCTAGGGGACTGATGACCTCAGAAGTTAAGTCCCATAGTGCTCAGAGCCATTTGAACCATTTTAACCTCAGTTAATTATTGTGCAAACAAAACAGACACACTCAGTAACAGCGCGACTTACAGAAGCGTTAACTACATGCTACTATCCACACAAGGGGGGGGGGGGGGGGGGAGTACTCATTCAGTTTCAGAGGAATTATGATCAATTTTCTTCCTTCAGAAATCTGATTCTGTTTTTGTTCTAGAAGATCCTGTGCTCTCTTTCCCCCTTCCCTTTGACTCTCCTTCTCCTCCTTATCCTTCTGTTTCTGTTCGAGAGCATTCCTCGCCGGTGATGAGGCTTTCCGATTTTAGTCCCTTCGCTGCCTTCTGTCAACAAATAATTTTGGCACAAGACGTGAGCGACATTACGCTTGCGGCACTGAATTCTAGCACTCCTGTATAAATTTCTGGACCGGTTTCTTTCAAAGGAATACCGCCTCCAGTCTTGTTCTTATACTCGATGATCAAAACTCCAGTTTTCTCTCTCGCCATTGTACCATGAGGAGTAAATTCCTGCCCCGAAAGACATTAGGACAGTAAGGAAACATTCCCGCTGCTTCAGTACACTTGAAACTTCTTTATTTAAATGGGTAGTCTGTACTTAAATTGCAGAGTGACTGAGAACATGAAACTACTACGTTAATTGATTCTGAAACAGCTGAATAAAACTGAACGTACTTTCTCTTTACTTATTCTTATCATGCCAACACTGACCCACAATTTTCTAGCGCAACGCAATCTGACTGCTCAAAAAAATTACAACCTGACCTCAAATAATCAATTCACAAGAATGGCACTGACTAAAAAGAAATCTTTACAATAACCCTCACTTACCTCACAAAAATCTTCATTACACGAACTACTGCAATACAGCGAGCGCCAATACTGTCACCTAAATACAAGATTCTAACTACTGAGGGGACTAACTTCTAATAGGGAAATGGTTAGCAAAGGAAAGATTTTGTTGCGGAGCAAACAATGTACACTACTGGCCATTAAAATTGCTACACCACGAAGACGACGTGCTACTGACGCGAAATTTAACGGACAGGACGAAGATGCTGTGATACGCAAATGATTAGCTTTTCAGAGCATTCAGACAAGGTTGGCACCGGTGGCGACACCTACAACGTTCTGACATGAGGAAAGTTTCCAACCGATTTCTCATACACCAACAGCAGTTGACCGGTGTTGCCTGGTGAAACGTTGTTGTGATGCCTCGTGTAAGGAGCAGAAATGCGTACCATCACGTTTCCGACTTTGATAAAGGTCGGATTGTAGCCTATCGCGATTGCGGTTTATCGTATCGCGACATTGCTGCTCGCGTTGGTCGAGATCCAATGACTGTTAGCAGAATATGGAATCGGTGGGTTCAGGAGGGTAACACGGAACGCCGTGCTGGATCCCAACGGCCACGTATCACTACCAGTCGAGATAACAGGCATCTTATCCGCATGACTCTAACGGATCATGCAGCCATGTCTCGATCCCTGAGTCAGCAGATGGGGACGTATGCAAGACAACAACCATCTGCACGAACAGTTCGACGTTTGCAGCAGCTCGGAGACCATGGCTGCGGTTACCCTTGACGCAGCATCACAGGCAGGAGGGCCTGCGATGGTGTACTCAACGTCGAACCTGGGTGCACGAATGGCAAAACGTCATTTTTTCGGATGAATCCTGGTTCTGTTTGCAGCATCATGATGGTCGCATCCGTGTTTGGCGACATCGCGGTGAACGCACATTGGAAGCGTGTATTCGTCATCGCCATACTGGCGTATCACTCGGCGTGATGGTATGGGGTGCCATTGGTTACACGTCTAGCTCACCTCTTGTTCACATTGACGGCGCTTTGAACAGTGGGCGTTACGTTTCAGATGCGTTCCGACCCGTGGCTCTACCCTTCATTCGATCCTTGCGAAACCCTACATTTCAACAGGATAATGCACAACCGCATGTTTCAGTTCTTGTACGGGCCTTTCTGGATACCGAAAATGTTTGACTGCTGCCCTGGTCAGCACATTCTCCAGATCTCTCACCAATGGAAAACGTCTGGTCAATGGTGGCCGAGCAGCTGGCTCGTCACAATACGCCAGTCACTACACTTGATGAACTGTGGTATCGTGTTGAAGCTGCATGGGCAGCTGTACCTGTACACGCCATCCAAGCTCTGTTTGACTCAATGCCCAGGCGTATCAAGGCCATTATTACGGCCAGAGGTGGTTGTTCTGGGTACTGATTTCTCAGGATCTATGCACCCAAAAAGCGTGAAAATGTAATCACATGTAAGTTCTAGTATAATATATTTGTCCAATGAATACCCGTTTCGCATCTGCATTTCTTCTTGGTGTAGCAATTTTAATGGCCACTAATGTATTTACCTTAATAATGTGGGTATCAGTTCAAAAATCATATAATATATAAACGTCCATGACATCCAGTTCCAAAAGATTATATAATCATCGACAAATTACATTTCCGTGACGGACACACGTCTAGGTCGTCCACTTGAGCTAACACTTCAAACCTCTAACCTCCATCACCTCTGTCTATTCTCTCCCCACATCCATCACTGCTGGCTGTTCACCTCCAACTGCCCAACAGTACTTCCATCACTGCTGGCGACTAACGTCCAACTGCCCAACTTCCAACAACTAGTCCAACCAGCCACAGAGTCTCTTACAAAGAAAGCGCAGTCAGAGATCCAATGCAAAGTGCTACACAGCCAGCCCACTTACACACTCTAAGGAAAAGAAAAAGAAATTTTACTATCCCACCGCGATCAAGGACGTCTCAAGGCACGTCTTCGCCGGTCATCGGGGCTCAGTTCGAAACGGAACTCATCACTGGAGACATTTCTACTCCAGTCAATGTGATTCCAGGCCGAAGACATGACTGGAGACGCTCCAGACAGCGGTGGGATACCAACCTGGATATCGTCCACCATACGGCCCGACAGCGATGGTCTGGGGTGTCATTTCTTTTCATAGCAGGACTAATTAGGTTGCCATCCGCGGTACTCTTTTACAGCACAGCGGTTCGTCGATGATATTCTACACCCCGTTTTGTTGCCCTTCAAGGCAAGCCACCCTAGGTTTCCATTTCTACATCTACATCAACATAGATACTCCGCAAGCCACCTTATGGTGCCGTGTATCATTACCTGTCATTTTACTTCCTGTTCCACTCGCATAAAAAGCGAGGCATAAGCGACTACCTATATGCCTCCGTACGACCCAACTACTCGTATCTTATCTTAGTGGTCCTTACGCGCAATGTATGTTGGCGGCAGTAGAATCGTTCGGCTGTCAGCTTCAAATGCTGGTTCTGTAAATTTTCTCAATAGTGTTTCTCGAAAAGAACGTCGCCTTGCCTCCAGGGATTCCCATTTGAGTTCCCAAAGCATCTCCGTAACACTTACTTGTTGTTGGGAACTACCGGTAACAAATCTAGCAGCCTGCCTCTGAACTGCTTGGATGTCTTCCTTCAATCCGACCTGGTAGGAATCCCAACCACTCGAGTAGTACTCAAGAGTAGGTCTTTCCTAAAATTCTCCCAACACACTGAAGTAGACCATTCGCCTTCTCAAACACAGTTCTCACATGTTCTTGCCACCTCATATCGCTTTACAACGTCTGGTCCAGATATTTCATCGACTTCACTGTGTCAAGCAGGACACTGGTAATACTGTATCTGAACATTATAGGTCTGATCTTCCTACTCATCTGTATCAACTTACATTTTTCCACATGTATGGCCCGCAGCTCGTGGTCTTGCGGTAGCGTTCTCGCTTCCCGCGCACGGGGTCCCGGATCCGATTCCCAGCGGGGTCAGGGATTTTTCCTGACTCGAGATGACTGGGTGTTGTTGTGTCGTCTGCATCATCATCATTCATTCGCATTACGGTCGGAGGAAGGCGATGGCAAACCACCTCCACTAGGACCTTGCCTAGTATGGTGGTGTGGGTCTCCCGTATCGTCCCTTACGTTCCTTGGAGTATGGGACCTCATCATCATCACATCTATGGGTACCTGCCGTTCATCACACCAACTGGAAATTTTGTCTAAGTGGTCTTGTATCTTCTTACAGTCACTCAACTTCGAAACCTTATCGTCCTCAGCAGCATCATCAGCAGACAACCCCAGCTTAATGCCCTTCTTATCCGCCAAATCATTTATGTATGTAAAGAACACCAGCGATCCTATCACACTTCCCTGGAGCACCTCTAAGGATACCCTTGCCTCTGACGTACAGTCGTCATCGAGGACAACATGCTGAGCTCTATTATTTAAGAAGTCTCTGAGACACATATCTGTGAACTTATTCCACAATGGCTCTGAGCACTATGCGACTTAACTTCTGAGGTCATCAGTCGCGTAGAACTTAGAACTGCTTAAACCTATCTAACCTAAGGACATCACGCACATCCATGCCCGAGGCAGTATTCGAACCTGCGACCGTAGCGTTCGCGCGGTCGAGACTGTAACACCTAGAACCGCTCGGCCACCCTGGCCATCATTTGCTTTCAAATCTTCCATTTGTTTCTCCACACCAGCTATGCTTATTGATATGGCAGTAGTGGGACAACACCACCATAGCACAGTTTTATAGTGTGGGTTGCCTGCATTCAGGGGTAAGTATGCACTCAGGGACAAATCTATTGTTCTCCTTTGATTGAGAGGTCCTTAACCTATTATTCTGCTAAGAGGATTATGACCCTCTGGGGATAACTCGTTCTTTTGGTTGACAGGTTATGATTCCCTGGGGATAATCCTTCTGTCTGATTGTTCCCCCACTCCCAACCCTCATCCTCCTCCTCCGCCCCCCCCCTACCAAACTCCTACTCCCAAGTCCCTCCTGAAGCTCACCTCGCCAATACAAGCACACTTTTGATATCACTTTAACTGACTAATCCATTAAATCGATCAATTAATTTTAATTCCCCCAAACCCCCCTTCCCCTCCCCCTCTTGGAAATTGGCGGGAAAAAGACTAAGATGATCAGCCAGTTGGATGGAAATCGACTGCAGTGTATGGAACACTGTTTAAACAATTTAGATATTGTGAGGAATACTGTTTATTTAAATAATTTATGGGATATGAGACCACACATGGAATATAGATTAATTATTTATCTGAAGAATTTGGCGGGAAATCGATTGCAGCGTATGGAATATTGTTTAAACAATTTAGACAATGTGTGGAATACTGTTTATTTAAACAATTCACAGCACAGAAGGTGATACATGGAATATTTTCCGTTACAATGACGCAAGGAATACCAGTATGAAAGACCCATCACACATAATTACACTGTTAAAAATCTTTAGATCACGAGGCAGATGTCCAAGTGGTGCCTACTTGGTCCCTGATAGACTGGATGCCTCACTAATCCCCAAACAAAAGCACCTGAGAAATTCCTTTTGAAACACATTCTCTCTTTCTCTCTTTCTCCTCGTGTCCTGCAGTGCCTGCATGTGCCTTCAGTTGTGCTCAGACCGAATCGCAAACAAAGCAGTCTTTACCCTGTAAGCGCATGTGGAATACCCAAGCCAAATTCCTGTCTCAGAATGGATTTTACCATGGACTCTGAACTTCCATAGCCTCCATGGCGTACTTTCTTGTGTTGCATTACAGACACTGTTTTGGGACTTATTACACCTGGTATAGCAGAATATTGTCGCATACATAACTTGAAGATGTCACAGGAATTAAATGCACCACTTCACATAGAGGGAACTTGGTGGATGACGGGAGAATATTTAAACACTTCTGAGGAATAGCACCGCTGCTCCACTTGAAGACGGACTTTGAAAGAACACTTGTGAAACCACACCTGAGACACTTCGCACGCTTTTGTGGGAAATACCCCTGTCTTTGAGCACGAGCTCCTCCAGGAGTTACTAATTCCAACGAAATATGTCTCTAAACGCACTTCCAAACAGATTGCTGCACAGTAGTTTGCTTTACTGACTCTAAAAAAAGATCACGGCACACTTGTGAAATCTCTCAGTCTTCCTCCACTACTCCGGAATATTTGCGTGTGTAAACAAATTAGGTAAAGTGTTTAGCGCCTCAATACATTTGCAAATGCTGCTTTAAACAATTTGTTTCAAATACACATGCACACAAAATGCAGCACTGTCTTACCAGGTGCACACAGAATGGAAATACATTATGGCAAAACACACTCAAAACAAAAATACATCGCTAAAATAAATGACCGCAAACACACTGCGTCAAAACTCTGAAGACCACCCTGCAACAAATAAAACACTTTCACAGTAGTTTGGTACACAAGGCGCGGGCATAACTGAGAGAATTGCAAAGCGCCGGTGCATCCCTCAGCGGCCATAGCACACCACATAGCGAAGTGCAGACCAGAGGCAGGGTTTTACAGGGTGAATCCGTAAGCACTCGAAAAACTTAGCTCGCCAGACCAGCACCAGCTTGTCATGCGAACCCAGATCATTTCACAACACCAAATCCTAATCAATAATATATTCATATATATTCTTTATTTAATCGGTTTGTGGGAGGTGGGGTTCCTCCACTTGGGGGAGACATCATGACTGCGTGCCCCCACCCTTGTTCCACATGGCTTAACAACTATAATCACAAAGGAATGGTATGAAGTGCGGTGTACTAGCCGCCATTTGGGGTCTCCCGCGTGTGTGTCTATCGTCAGGGCGCCGCTACGAAGGTCAAACCAGACCAATGTCCTCATTGCACATCACGTTACTTCATACCACCGACCAAGGACTAGATATCAGGTTCCTTTGATACTGCAGCCCCTAAACAAAGCATGAAGTGGCGGCAGACTCGCTTCCTGTTTCTCTCGCTCTCAAGAGGCCAATAACTGCTTGTTTGTGTGAACCAACATATACAAACATGAAGATGGTAGTTTTCATATCAGAATATTGTTTTCCTGTTAGCTAATGTTCCAGATGGTAAAGCTGATGCAATTTCGATATCAAAAATGAAGTGAAATAATCCACCTGGAGTAATCTGTCAAATTAATGGTTTAACAATTTACAGAAATCAAAAGATCACTTAAAACTCTTACTTCCACCTTATGATGATCATTCTTCATAATAAAACATCTCTTCAACGTTTGATTATCACACACAAATATTATGCAAATAATGAAATTTGGCCGGCCAAAGTGGCCGTGCGGTTAAAGGCGCTGCAGTCTGGAACCGCAAGACCGCTACGGTCGCAGGTTCGAATCCTGCCTCGGGCATGGATGTTTGTGTTGTCCTTAGGTTAGTTAGGTTTAACTAGTTCTAAGTTCTGGGGGACTAATGACCTCAGCAGTTGAGTCCCATAGTGGTCAGAGCCAATGAAATTTCCATCACAAATAGATCGTAGCGGTAAATATATCAAAGTTCATGTATGCGCTCTCCTCCACCAAAACGTTGCCACTAAACATATCTGGTGAAAGAAAAGTCCTATCACACAAACTTGCGATCACCAAGCGCGCCTTCAGGCGACTGCAGGGTAGCCCCATCCATGCTGGCTGGGAGAGAGACCCACACCCATGCCTTCCATGCTAGCCTATACCAAATGCATGCATGCATGCAGTACAACTATCGGAAACAATAAATTGATCTGTGGGGACTCTGATGTCGAGATAGGGTTTTTAAAAGTATTATAGTCTTCCTAAATTGGTTCTCCCCATCTCATTCGGAAGGAGGGAGGAAGATTCTACTGCACGACAGAATAGAGATAACAGCAAATACCACTGCAAGACAGAGTCCACTGCAACGTACTGAGAAGCACTAAATAAGACACATTTAAAGCACGATTCAGTCCATGGGAATAAGCTGCCATGGCTAGATGTCGGAGACAGCTGCAAACACTCGCACATCCTGTGTGCTCATGCTCTGAGGTCCACACACTGTGTGTCGACCTCCCTCACACACCGCCGGCACCGACGTAATGAGGTCAGTGGACCCTTGTACATGCCAGAGTGCACCACTTCTGGCCATGGATTACATCTGGGGATTATTGTAGTGGTAGGATTTCGGATGATGTTGATACATACAATGCAAACATCCATCATTTTGAATCTTCTCTCATGCAACATATACACGTTCGCTTCTGTCGCACTCACCTAGCACACTGGTCACTTCGCCAGCCCTTGCTACCTGGGCAAGATCTGACAGGTAGGTACATTCTTTGCACACGTCACTGGCTGAGCTAATTCATTCCTTCTTGTGGCTGACTTCTCGTGACCATCGTCGCAGGCAGCTGAAGTGCACTGTGAAACAAGCAGCTGCAGGTTGGATGTATACAGTACTTTGAAACGATTCCACATCGACTTAGACTTAGCAGTTTAAAAAATCCACTTTACCCAACCAATGCCAGATGTTGTTGACCATACACGTCGAATTTCTCATGTGTAATGCAGATTCCTCCTATTTCTGCACTCTAGCATATACATGCGTCCACTGATCTCATTACATCGGTGCCGGCAGTGTGCAGTATGTGGACTTTGGCGCATGTGCACAGCTGTCTCTGACATTTAGCCATGACAGATTTTTGCTATGGTCTGAATTGTGGTTTAAGTGTGTTGTGTTTAGTGCTTCTCAGTACATCGCAGTGGACTCTATCTTGCAGTTGTATTTGCTGTTGTCTGTATTTTATCATGCAGTAGAGCCTTCCTGCCTCCTTCTGAATGAGGTGGAGAGAACCAATTTAGGAAGTCTATAATACTTTTAAAAACCCAATCATGATGTCAAATTCCCAACTGATCAATTTATCCTTTCCAGTAGTTGTATTGCATGCATGCATGCATTTGGTATAGGCAAGCGTGGAAGGCATGGGTGTGGGTCTCTCTCTCCCAGCCAGTATGGATGGGGCTACCCTGCAGTCATCGGATGGCGCGCTTCGTGATAGTTAGTCTGATCATCAGAATTTGTTTTCACCAGATATGTTTATTGTAAACACTGTAGTACAGGAGGGCGCATACAAGACCCCAAATATATTTAGCACTACGATTTTGTGATGGAAATTTCATTACTTATTTCCATAATGTTTTTATGTGATACTCAAACGTTGAAAAATATGTTTTATTATGAAGAAGGATCATTGTAAGGTAAAAGTGAGTGTTTTAAGTGATCTATTTTACTCCTGTAAATTGTTAAACAATTAATTTGACAGAGTAGTGCAGATGGATTATTTCACTCTATTTTTGATATCGACATTGCGTCAGCTTTACCCTTTGTCTGCAGAATTAGCCAATAGGAAAACAATATTCTGAGGAGAGATGAAACTTCCATCTTCGTGTTTGGACACTGTGGCTCACACAGACAGGCAGTTAGTGGCCTCTTGAAAACGAGAGATACAGGAAGTGAGTCTGGAATTTGACAATCAACAGAATACTGCCACTTGATGCTTTGCTTGGTGGCTGCAAGATCAAAAGATCCCAATATCTTGTCCATGGTTGGTGGTATTTGGTAACGAGATCTTTAATTAGGTCATTGGGCTGTTTTGATCTCCGTAGCAGCACCCTGACGATAGACATTCATGCGGGAGCTCCCAAATAGTGGCTACAATACCGCACTTCATTCCATTCTCTTGTGATCACAGTTATTGTGCCATCGGGAACAAGGGTGGGGGCATCCAGTCATGATGTCTACCCAAGTGGGGGAACTCCATCTCCTGCAAACTGATTAAATAAAGAATATATATGAAGATATTATTGACTTTGATTTTTATTTCGTGTTGCGGCATGGTCTGAGTTCACATAACAAGTCGGTGGTGGTCTGGTCGGCTACGGTTTTCACACTGATTGAGCCAAAATAACCAAGCTGTCAATCTGTGGTGAGCTGCAGCCACTGACGGAAGCGGCAGTGCTTTGCAGGTCCCGCAGTAACGACTGTGCCTCGTAGCAAACTACTGTGGTAGTGTATTTAATAATATTTTTTATGTGATGCATTCGGCCATTTATCTTAGCATTGTATTTTTGTTTCGAGTGAATTTTGGCGTAATGTATTTCCATTCCACGTGTATGAGGGTAGACAGTGCAGCTTTTTGTGTTTGTGTATTTGAAACAAATTGTTGAAAGGAACATTTTGCAAATGTATTGAGGCGTTAAACACTTTACCTAATTTTTTACACATGCAAATATTTTGGAGCAGTGGAGGAAGACTGAGAGGTTTCACAAGTGTGCCGCGATCTCTTTGTAAAGTCAGTGGCAGTATACATGGCAAAATTGTAGCAAACTACTGTGCAGCAATTTGTTTGGAACTGCATTTAGAGACATATTCCATTGGAATTAGTAACTCCTGGATCAGCTCATGCTCAAAGAGAAGGGTACTACCTACAAAAGCACGCGAAGTGTCTGAGGTGTGCTTTCACAACTGTATCACAATGTTTTCTTTTAGAGACTGTGTTCAAGTGTGGCAGTGGTGCTATTCCTCGGAACTGTTTAAATATTCTCACGTCATCTGCCAAGCTCTCTCTTTGTGCAGTGGTACATTTAATTCCTGTGACATCTTAAAGTTATGTATGTGGCAGTATTCTGCAACACCAGATGTACTAACTCCCATAGCAGATCGTCAAATGCAATGCAAGAATGTGCACCAAGGAGACTGGGGCAGTTTATAGTCTATGGCGGAATGCATTCTCGGACAGGAATCTGGCTTGGAAGGAGTTCTCACATATGTCGGTATTCCGCAGCAGTTTACAGGGTAAATGCTGCTTTGTTTGCAGTTCGGTCTGACGACGAACGATGCCGCGTGGAAGCCCAGCAGGATAGGAGGAGAAAGAAAGCATGTGTTTCATGAGATCTGGTCTCTCAGTGACTGGGCCCAAGCCGACGCCTCCTACACAAGTGCGTGGCACAGCCACTGACAATCACATCGCTTCGTGGGGCCCCCAGTGGAACGAGCAGTGTACGCCGGTGGCGTTCTGTGCAGACCAGTGGACGGCACTTGCTTTGTGATTGAAAGATTTTTTCACATTGGGTAATTATGTGTGACGGGTGTTTCATAATGTTATTACGTGCATAACCGGAATGAAAATGTATAGCAACTGTTTAAATACTCCATAAAGTATCGCCGTGCGGTTCTAGGCGCTATGGTCGCAGACTCGAATCCTGCCTCGGGCATGGATGTGTGTGATGTCCTTAGGTTAGTTAGATTTAAGTAGTTCTAAGTTCTAGGGGACTGATGACCTCAGAAGTTGAGTCCCATAGTGCTCAGAGCCATTTGAACCCTGAAGTATCATCTATCCGATAAGTTGTTTAAATAAACAATATTCCACTCATTGTCTAGATAATTTAAACAATATTCCAGACTTAACATACGATATGCCTCCAAATTCTTTAGATAAATAAAAAACTACATTCCATACATGATCTCGTATCTAGCAAATTGTTTAAACAAACAGTATTCCACATATTGTCTACATTGTTTAAACAATATTTCATACACTGAAATCGATTTCCCTCTAACTGGCCGATCAACTGACTCTTTTTCCGGCCAAATTTCTGGAGGGGGAAGGGAGGGGAGGGGAGTATTTAGGGTCTCCCAGAGGGGGGTTTAAGTAAGATCGATTTAATTAATTAGTCAATCAAATTGAAATCAAAAGTGTTCTTGTATCGGTGAAGTGAGTTTCCAGAGGGATGGGGGTACAAGGAGGTGGAGTGGGATAAGGAGGTGGGAGCTCGGGGAACAACAGGTCAATCAAAAGGAATGGTTATCCCCAGGGGGTCATAACCTGTTAATCAAAAGGACTGATTATCCCCAGAGGCTCATAATCTTCTTAGGAGAACAATATGTTTGGATCTCTGAATCAAAAGAGAACAATGGTTTCCAATTGAGTGCATATTTGCCCCTAAATGTAGGCAACCTGCACTAACAATTTGTGCTGATAGCACTGTTGTGCCACTACTTACATCTTCCATACAGGAGTCTGTCTGATGGTCAAATGATGGTATGTTTGTACACTTCTCCAGGTGAACAATTTCTTGAATGTGGAACTTAAAATTTTGGCTTTCGTTTTGCTATCTTCAGCTGCCACACCAGGCTGATCAACAGGGTCTGAATAGAAGCCTTAGACTCGCTTAGCGATTTAACATATGACAAGAATTTTCTCGCCTTCACTGCCAGGTCTTCTGCTAAAGTGTGACGGTGTTAGTTGTTGTCTACTTTGCACAGAGTTCTTTCCACAGACGCATGAATCTCTCCTCACATTTACTTTTCATCGTTCATGTGTTGCCTTTTGAACCGAAAGTGCAACAGCCTCCACTTCCTCAGTATCCACCGAATTTTGTTCTTAAACCATGGTGGGACTATTCCATTCTTTATCCACTTACTACACAGATAACTCTCCAGACCACGATTAACAATCTGGTTAAACTTGGGCCATAATTCCTCTACATCCATCTTGCAAGAACTAAGGGATGTCAATTCCCTGTCTAAATGATATGTTAATAACTGGTTATCTGGTGTATCTAGCCGAAACCCTCTCCTAGCCTTCTTGACTGATTTATTAACTGTCGTAATCATAGTTCTTGTAAGACGACGCGATCGCTAACCCCCATTTCTATACTGACATTGTCGAAAGGTCCGGCCTATTTGTAGCTATAAGCTGTAAGATATTTCCATTGCATGTGGGCTGCCAAGCTAGCTGCTCAAGAGAATTTCCAGGAAACATGTTAAATTGTATTTGGCATGACTGTCTGTCTGTACCCTACGCAATGAATCCATAGACATCCCAGTGTATACTCGGCAGGTTAAAGTCGCTTCCAACTAATACTGCATGATCTGGATATTTACACGCTACTGACCATAGACTTTCTTTGAATGACTCTAGAACTATCGCAGCAGAATCGGGTGGCTTGTCAAAAACATCCAACAATTAACCTGATTTCACCTACACCTATTGTACGCGACCAGATGACTTCACTGGCCACTTAACATCGACGTCAAGAGTAGCAATATTTCTGTCAACTGCACCGAACACTCCTCATCCTATGGCCCCAAATTTGTCTTTCCAACATACGTTCCACAACTCACTAAATATCTCAGAGCTTCCCATTTCGGGTTTCGGCCAGCTCTCGGTCCCAAGATTAATTTGAGCGCGAGAACTTTCCTGGAGAGCAGTAAATTCTGGAACTTTATTACTAATATTTAGATAGTTTACTAATAAAATTCTAACAGTCGAAGTCTCTTTATTCTAAGCGCCATTTGACTGCTCTTCCTGCATATCGAGTGGCGTTTGTTCATCAGAGCACCTCAAACTACTGCCTAGCCTAAAAGACCCTCACGTGCACTCCACAAGTACTTTGCTACCAGAGTAACTGCTTCCTTCGTGTAGTTCACGCCTGACCTACCAAGGGGAGTCATACAAATCCACACACACTAAGGCAGGTCTAGGAATCTGCAGCCAAGACCGTCACAGAGTCGACGAAGCCCTTGGTTGAGACTCTTCACTCGGCTGAAAACCGAGGGATCCTGATCAGCTATGGGAACGAGCTGCAAATTGCGAGTTCTGCTTGCCCTCCACACATGAGGCCAGCAGTCTTCACCAGCTCCGCCAACCGCCTGTACGAACTGAGGATCGCCTCAGAACCCATGCAACAGACGTCGTTGGTGCTGACGTGAGCCACAACATGCAGACAAATTGCACCCTGCATGTTCCACAGCCACAGTCAAGACTGCCTCCACATCTTGGATGAGGCCCCCGTCAGACATACCAAGTGCACACTGACTTTTTTTCCAGCCCTGAACGCAATCTGCCAAAGGGGCTCCATAACGCGTCTAAGATTGGAGCACCCAATAACTAGTAAACCTCTCCCCCCCTTTGCCTGCTTGGACGCTGCTCACTCACAGGGTGAACGCGAGAGGCCAGATGGCCGGTCTCCACATTGGCCTTCCGTTTCGAGCGATGCGAGCACGTTACCATCCGCCACTCACCCTGCTGTGAGGACGGATCCACCGCGTCGGGTGCTCTGGGAGGTACCCCACAAGCAGAGCCCGTGGGCGAAACAAGCGACACCCGAGGTGTCCCGTGGGACGCGCCAGATTCTCAGCCACCGCTACATCCCGAGGCAGCAACCTGGGACTGACCATAGCCAAAAGCACATTCAGCTGTTCGCGAACTGCGGCCTACTCCTCTTGCGCCCGCACACACCCTGCCCATCCTCAGCAAGATAATGCCCGCTCGCACACCGTCGGAGTTTCTGCTGCTTGTCTTAATACTTGCCGCACTCTACCTCGGCCATCAAGGTCCCGTATATCTCCCCACTTCATAATGCCGGTCGGAGTGGCCGTGCGGTTCTAGGTGCTACAGTCTGGAGCCGAGCGACCGCTGCGGTCGCAGGTTCGAATCCTGCCTCGACCATGGATGTGTGTGATGTCCTTAGGTTAGTTAGGTTTAATTAGTTCTAAGTTCTAGGCGACTGATGACCTCAGAAGTTAGGTCGCATAGTTCTCAGAGCCAGCCCACTTCATAACGTTTGGAGCATTATAGGCAAGGCCCTCCAACCAGCTAGGAATTTTGACCATCCTATGAGGCAACTGGACGGAACTTGGCACGATATCCCTTAGGTAGACATTTAACAATATCAATCAGTTGCAAGCAGAATAACTGCTTGCATACGAGGAAGAAGTGGACGGATACATTATTGACTTCCTCAATTTGCAACGCTCTTCGTCTTGAATTAATCATTCAGTTTTTCTAAAAGTGTAGTGATTTGTTTGCCTGAAAATGTACGTGACATCCACCTGTTTGCATCCCATTTGGATAATTACTTCATGATGAAGTTTTTTAATTTTTATTTTTTTATTTTATTTTATTTTATTTTATTGCTGCACTCTCTGCTGTTGTTCAGCAGCGAGCAATTCTAAATAACCGGCAACTGTGGTAACTAAGAAAGACTGCAATAAACATAACTGTAGTGATGTCTGGTAAAAACCGCTTAAATTTCAAGTTTCCGATGTAACTTTCGATACCAACGATAGTAACATGTCACTTGAATACAAAGAAACTATAGAGGAGCAACACTACGATGTTTATCAAATTCCAGTTTCTAACCAATACAGTAACCTAAAGTGCGTACTCTCAGACGATGAGAACGTTGGACTCCTCTGGACCAGAATTGTTTGTATTACAATAGCACTACACTTTTGTTAAAACTGCTACATTTGAGCAAAATGTGCATTTTTCCTGGCTTGTTAAAACGCTTCAATAAATAAGAAGAAGCGCGCCTGGCAAAATGTTAATTGTGTTTATTCAGTTGCCCACACGTAAACATAATACAAAAGTAATTCTACCGTCCGAGCTATTCAATCACGACTCACGAATCTAAGTCGAGTTCTTATCCAGCACTCAGTTTTAATGCGCCAGGAAGTATGATTAAGAAGGCTGTTTATTTCAGTATTTTCTGTGAGCAAGTATTTCCATTTCTTATACATCTTCGTGATGGGTATGCCGTGCACACTACTATCTTCCAAGACGACAACAGCTCTGTTAACAGGGATTCACGCGTATGTTTCTGCTTTGACGAATACTCGAGTACCCTACTGCACCCCAGATGGATCGCTGGATCTGTCTCAGTCCCGTGGAATATGTCTTGACTATTTGGAACAGCAAATGAAACGTAGCATTGAACATCCCTCCAGTTTGCTTGCTGCGGAAGATACAGGGTGGAGCAGATGAAACGCATGTTTTTTTAATCGCTAGTACGCGGCAACGAGAGGGGGTATTGACCTCGAATGAATGTTGGCAGACTGCCCATGCAATGCAGTTTCAGTCGCTATGGAGCGCTGAAGCGTAAGGCATCGTGTGTTCGTTGTCGAGCAGTACTTTAGAAACAATGATTCCGCAGTCACAAAACAACGTCTTTTCCGACAACATTTTAGAGTTCGACGTCGAGGTGCAGCGCCTGATCGAAATACTGTACTCTTACGGATTGCAGCGTTTAGAAGTACTGGATCTGTGATGAAAAAGAAACCACCTGGTCTTCCCCATTCAGTTGGTACTCCGGAAAATGTAGACCGAGTGAGAACGGCAGTTCTTGCTAGTCTGAAGCTATCGGCTAGACGACAGGCTGTAGCGCTGGGTGTGTCACGTCGTTGGCTTCACCGCATCTTACATGATGATCTGAAGTTTCACCCGTACAATATAATGATCATCCAGCAGCTTAGTGAAGGGGATTTTGTGCAGCGCAGAAAGTTTTTTCACGAATTGGACGAAACTTTTATGGAAGATGCAGATGCTACAGTCTTCATGAGTGATGAAGCATATTTTCAAGCAGACAGTTACGTCAATGTTCAAAATTGTCGGCATTGGGAGCTAGAGAACCTACATGAATTACACCAAAGACCTCTCCACAGTTTAAAAGTAACAGGGTGGTGGTGCATTTCAAAGATGGGGATTGTAGGACCCTATTTTTTTGAAGAGGAAGGAACTGCAGTTACTGTGACATTAGCGCACTACGTTAAAATGTTAAACAACTTTCTTCATCCAGAACTTGGAAGGTGTCAAGTGAACATGAGAGGTGTATGGTTTGGTTCAAATGGCTCTGAGCACTATGGGACTTAACATCTGTGGTCATCAGTCCCCTAGAACTTAGAACTACTTAAACCTAACTAACCTAAGGACATCACACACATCCATGCCCGAGGCAGGATTCGAACCTGCGACCGTAGCAGTCCCGCAGTTCCGGACTGCAGCGCCTAGAACCGCAAGACCACCGCGGCCGGCGGAGTATGGTTTCAGCAAGACGGTGCTACAGCTCACACGGCGAGAGCATCCATGGAAGTGGTTTGACAAATTTGTTCACAGGAGATGTTATTTCGAGATATGGTGATGGCCCCCTCACTCACCCGATTTCTCGATATGCGACTTCTTTTTGTGGGGATATTTACAATCAAAAGTCTACATGAACAAGCCTCGCACAATCGATGACCTGAAGAATTCCATTCGTCAGGAAATTCAAACCGTGCCGAACAAAATGTTGGAGAGAGTCATGCATAACTTTCGGGAGAGGATCCAAACTTGTATCAGGCAAGAAGGAGGTCACCTCCGAGAGATTATTTTTCGAACTTAGTTAAAGCATGTATATTTCAAAACTGCATTGAAAAATCTATCACTTAATGCTTGTTTTTATTATTGTTATCAAACTGTGTCCCAGTCATTGAATAGTGAAAAACATGCGTTTCCTCTGCTCCATCCAGTGTAACGATCAATGAGTGGCTTCAGTTCGAATGGTATACCTGAAGAAACTTGTCCACACTCTTCTCTCCTGAATAGACGCCATTATTAAGACCAGGGAGTTACACAGTATTAACATGATTAATGTTTGAGATGTCTAACGTTTTGTTCACTCTGCGTGCCTCAACGATTATTGTACGTGCTCTATATTTTCAGATAGATATACTACCTGATCAAAAATATCCAGCCGCGCGGGATTAACCGAGCGGTCTAGGCGCTGCAGTCATGGACTGTGCGGCTGGTCCGGGCGGAGGTTCGAGTCCTCCCTCGGGCAGGGGTGTGTGTGTTTGTCCTTAGGATAATTTAGGTTAAGTAGTGTGTAAGCTTAGCGGCTGATGACCTTAGCAGTTAAGTCCCATAAGATTTCACACACATTTGAACATTTGAACAAAAATATCCAGACATCTATAAGTGGAGATTTATACGTATTAGATCTGCCCATAGTTCGCCTTTATATTGGCTTGAAACCTGCTGAAGACACTGTGAGTGAGGTGTCTGAATGTCCGTGGAACAACGGCAGCCCATTCTTCCTCATGAGCGTGAACAGAGGGTAGTGACTTTGGACGTTGTAGCATAGACCAAAGTGATGTTATAAATCATCCGATAGGTGTTGCATTGGATGAACGTCGTGACTCTGATTAGACCAGTCCATTTCAGGTATGTATTTTCCACAAACCATAGCCTCACAGATGCTGATTTAAAAATTGCCACAATGCACTATTTAAAAAGGCAGCTAAAAAGTACGTGTTATGCAATACATTTTATACATTGAAGGATTACTTAGCTAAAACAGAGTTGGGGTTTGATAAAGACTGTTATACAAATAAATAATAATAATAATGATTATAAAATATCCAACATTCCACATAACACCTTCACTTTATATTTTTTTTCCTTTTTTTCCTTTCTAGAAATACTTACCCCCAAGCAATGCATAGCACAATACTAACACCTCTTCCTCTTTCTGAGCTCAATATCTCACTAATTATTTTCAGGATAACAAAAGGGAAGTTGCGGTACTGAAAATGGCCCAGAGATCACCAGTGTGTGTGTGTGTGTGTGTGTGTGTGTGTGTGTGTGTGATGTGTAGTGAGTGAACTGTTATGAAACAATGTGTGTATAGCGTGTGCAGTGACTGATAGTTAGATATGAGTGAACAATGTGACATTACATTATTTAATAAGTTATTTGTAAAAAAAGCATTGTATACCAGGAGTAAATCTAATGATTGTCTCTAACTAGAAGTCTGTAAATATATGTGTATATGAATTAGGTTATTTTAAATTGATCTAAATTTGTAAATACTATGACATGTCCTAGATCCTTGTAAAAAGAGATCTACGGATGAATAAAGCTACCACTACAACAACTACTACTACTACTACTACTACTGCAACACGTGACGTGTCAAAAATCAAGTAATTTTGGTCGGACTGCAGTTAATGTTTGAAGTTACTGTTGTTACTGCCTCTCAAATGAGAACACAATAATCCCCACCTGCTTTTGTACTGGCAGGTCCGCCTCTCGTGACATTTACTTGTTAATTTCGCATTATGTAGGGGTGGCCCGATACTTTGATATATTGATGGTCGTCGGGAATCGAATTTTCTGGATAACACTAGTAATAATTCTACATTTTCCATAGAGTGTGTTCAGTGCAGTGCAACTGCATTATACAGACAGGGAGACTGTTACGCCAGAGGAAGCTGCAAATGATATCATTTATTGGCTCAGAGGCGAATTCATATTGCCTTCGGTCAGGATACACAAACAACGGCTTTGGGGAACGAGCTACGAATTTTGTGATTGGGCGCTCTGAAATTGGCCAATTATCGGTGTTCCGAGAGCCGAAGTTGTGCAGAGTGCCGACAACCAAAGAAACCACAACAGCTGCGCGAGAAAGCGACTGCTAACAGACGCACTGGTCGATACTTCGCCAGTTCTGTTCCACATGGACCCAAATAGCCCGACCCTGCAACGGCGGTAGAGAGGTCAATACGATTTACTGCCTCACCCCACCCACTGAGCACCGCCCAACGGTTTTCAGCTACACATTTCGATATCAAACCGTTACCAACAGCTGTCAAATCTTCAGTTAGACGTTGTAGCTTGTCATTTAAGCATGGCTGTGGCACCTGCATGTCTTCTGTGCTTGTCACCGCGCCCTGTGGCTGGCACAGACTGAAATGCACTGTAACATAATATTGTCGGCCACGCTGTGGGACTGTCTTGGTTTTTAAGCACCCAGCGGAAGAGAACCTTTTCCAGCATGGAGGTGATGACCTGACCTTTTCACAATCCATCTAAGCAGTTTGTGGCTGCAACCTATTCCACTGGGGATTGCCGAATGGTTATCGTTGCTGCCTTCAGTGTGGAAGGTAACCACCACTGATTTTTCTGAGGAAGGAAGGTCTGCAACGGCACCCACTCAACTCCCTGAGGGCAAATGAGAAGCTTCTTGAATAAGCAAGATGTGGCATCATCTGGAGTCATCTTCTGATAATAGATCATAGATCGCTCGTCGCACTGCCTTGTAGGTAGGAGTCCAACGGCTTCAAGGCCTGATTTTTTATATTTACTTCACTTTACCTACTTGGCTAGCTTAACGCCTAGAAAGATCCTCATAGAGAAAGGTAGTTTCCAACACCTGCTGGAAATAAACTTCCGAAAAGTCCTGGCGGGAAGTATCACTGTGCATAGAAATGCTGTTGGTGGGAGCAGGAAACTACAAGTGAAAGTGCCTGCATTTCCGCACATAAAAGTAAAGTCTTATGGCATGAATGGCGAGGAGTCCAAGGTGGACAGGTTCAGCTGCCTAATTGGAAAGGTTTTTCCTATCTGCCTACAGACACATTTCGTTCCCCAAATACGAGAGCTGTATGCACAAGTGCATCTGTTATACGTAGGTGACTGAAATGAGCGTGTCTGTGCGTGGTGTACCTAATGGAGGTAGCTTATCGGAAAATGAAAGTCAGAATTACGTAAATATTCGAACGGTAACAAACAATATTTTTGCCTATCTACACTGTTTAAAGAAAAAGGAAAACGGTCGCCAGCCTAATTAGGCAAGAGAAAGATTAACGTTCTCGTTTAAGAAAGTAGGTATGAGTAACTTTAACGGACAAACACAACCTAGACTTGGCCACACGCAAGTGCAATGAACTCTGACACATACATATGTTTACGGTAAGATTGAAGCTAACAGCTAGAGCAGCACAAACTATTTGAAAAAAACCTAACAGATACCGAAACACATTATTACTTTCAGGGTTTGTTCAAGCTGAATGGTCTTTATAACATTGCTATTAACATTCACTGCAGAATCATAAATTGGACATAGATTAAGTATTATTTTTCAAACACTTTCCTAACTGACATAGAATTATAAATATTGTTCACTGCAAAATAATGAGCTGGTAACAGGTTAAGTCTCTCTCAGTTAAATACTTTACTATTTAAAATGAAAGTTAAATGGAATTAACTAACAGGTTACTTTTCACTGTCTTTTGAATAAAGAAATTATTGTTTTCTTAAATAGTGGTAAAGGATGACCTGTGGATCTTATTACACTATTAATATGCACTTTCAATACCCAAAATAAACACGTGCTTAGCAAGTATGATTGTATAACTTTCCATAAATGCAGTTCACGACTTTTACTACAGTGAGACACAATGTTGACAAATTTACAAGAAACTGACTCACCTTTTAAAATTTACTACAGGCAGCACTATGATCATTTTTTAAGCAACACTTTACAAGCCTCAATTTTAAGAACTTTAATTTATAAAAGGAACAGCAAATTTTACTTTCAAGTAAATGATTACATAGGTGACTTTGAAACTTCACAAAACTACATTTACTGCCTCCCACAATTTCACTAAATTCACGGTAAATCTGAATATGCCCTTCTCATCAAAGATCAAATAACATTATGTAATTAACTCTCTAACTTCGAGGCTTTCATTTTTTCCACAAAATACGACACTCGGTATTCATAGTTCAAATGGAGAGGAACCTGAAAGGTGTTGTGATAGGGACAAAATCAAGGTAGGTACATAAATTCAGTTACCAGTTACCTTATATTTGAGCACACTAACACATCCAATAAGCTGATCCTTCACTGTACATCATTATAGTATCCCGTTACAGTGATTGCGCAATGTGGTGGCAACTGCATTCTGGTAGGTGGATTTGCAGGCAGAATTGCTGGACTCTGACCCTTCTTGGTGGCGATGATGAATACTAATTCTAGAATCGTTCCAGCTATTTATCCATCCATCCGAGGCATTGGAAAGTAGCAGAAAAAGCCTCTCTCGGAACCAGCACAATATTCAACTTTTACCTGGCAGTGCACAGTTTGGTAGCTCGTCCCCGAATGACTCTTCGTTCCACCTTTTCTACCTAGGCCAACCACAATTTGCGCGCGCTGCACAGTTCCGTTCCCGAGGGGAACCACTACACCTTTTATATACTAAAGAACTAAGAATCCTAAGTGAGGATCAGCAGTTTACATAACAGCAACCAAATACATTAAATAAAACAGAACATTTGCACATATTGACATTTCTACAAAAAATTATTCACAAAGAAATTACAATTATATACAGTAAGTTTTGTTCCCTCCAAATGAGACAAAGAATTTAAATGACAGATACACTACATTGCATAGAATCAAATCATGACATCAAAGTTCTTACAAAGAAAGGAGTATACAATTTTATGTTATCGATTCAAACAGATTTACAGGTACTCAATGTTATAACATTAAACCAAAGCAAAAGGCAAAATAAATCCGTACAGCATTAGAGCCATGATGTTACAAACTGCACACGCCCCACACCAGCTTGAACATTCACCTGCTGACATGCAGCGTCCGTGGATTCACGAGGTTGTCTCCATACCCGTACATGTCCGTCCGCTCGATACAATTTAAAATTGACTCGTCGGACCAGGCAACATGTTTCCAGTCGTCAATAGCCCAATGTCGACGGGTCCAGACTAGGCGTAAAACTTTGCGTCGTGCAGTCATCAAAGGCACGTGGGTGGGCCTTCGGCTCCGAAAGCCCATATCGATGATGTTTCGTTGAAAGGTTCTGCAGCAATTTACGAAAGGGTTGCACTTCTGTCACGTTGAACGGTTCTCTTCAGTCGTCGTTGGTCCCGTTCTTGCAGGATATTTTCCAGGCCGCATCGATGTCAGAAATTTGATGGTTTACCGAATTCCTGATATTCACGGCACACCCGTGAAATGGTAGTACAGGAAAATCCCCACTTCATCGCTACCTCGCAGATGCTGTGTCCCACCGTTCGTGCCTCGACTATAACACCACGTTCTAACTCACTTAAATCTTCATAATCTGCCATTGTAGCAACAGAAACCTGTCTAACAAGGGCGCCAGACACATGTTGTGTCATATAGGCGTTGCCGACCGCAGCGCCGTATTCTGCCTGTTTACATATCTCTGTATTTGAATACGCTTGCCCATACCAGTTTCTTTGGCGCTTCAGTGTATTTATCGCGGGGCATCGAACTTCCAACAGTCAATTTTCTTAGTACACATGCGTGAAGTGACAATTTTTTAGCTTTGTATGTCATGAAGTACCGTACAAACTATTTTATTTTAAAAAATTACCTGGCAAGGGCTCATTATTAAAACAATTTCAAAATTGCTATTTTAATAAATGATTGTTAAAAACTGTCAGCTTGTTAGCAAGTAATGTAAATGTTTGTGAGGAAAATTTCAGTTTTCAGCTTTTAATATTTTCTGAGAAAAGGCACATTGAGAAGGGTGAAATTAACAAGGCAAAGGTACCTTCTCCTTTAAGCGAAATGGCAAAGGTCTAATTGAAGTCATTATAATATACTTGTTTCCTTGGAAATTTAAAGTGTGGTATTGCTGTGTAACTTTATACCTACTAAATCTGAACTTTAACCTGTTTTATCTTCGTGGAGATTATCAGCGGAAGCTGCTAGGAACCAGCTGGTGGCGGTATATTGAGTGTCAGCGGTGACTGTTTTCGACACTCATGCTCATAAATTAAGGATAGTGCTGATACATGGTGAAACAACGATCTGGTGGGCGGTTTGCGGGTTTAAATCACCTCGGGGTATGACAATGCGGTGCATTTGACCTGTGGTCGTCGCACGGTGGCGCTGGCAGCAATCCACATACGCAGAGGTGTGTTGGTGCATGTCAGAGTATAGTGCAGCGAGTAAGTGTGCAGTCGTTTAAAGACGTGCTAATGGTGACTGTGTGTTGAAAATGGCTCAAAGAACGCATATTGATGACGTTATGATGGGTAGAATGCTAGGGCGAGTGGAGGCTGGTCAAACACAGCAGGTCGTAGCAAGGGCCCTCCGTGTGCCACAAAGTGTCATCTCAAGATTATGGCAACGATTTCAGCAGACAGGAAACGTGTCCAGGCGCTACAGTACGGGATGTCCACAGTGTACAACACCACAAGAAGACCGATATCTCACCATCAGTGCCCGCAGACGGCCACAGAGTACTGCAGGTAGCTTTTCTCGGGACTTTATCGCAGTCACTGGAAGAGTTGTCTCCAGGCACACAGTCTACAGACGACTGAACAGACATGGTTTATTCACCCGGAGTCCTACAAGGTGCATTCCACTGACCCCTGGTCACAGGAGAGCCCGTAAAGCCTGGTGTCAAGAACACAGTACATGGTCACTGGAACAGTGGTCCGTGGTTATGTTCACGGACGAGTCCAGGTATAGTCTGAACAGTGATTATCGCCGAGTTTTCATCTGGCGTGAACCAGGAACCAGATACCAACCCCTTAATGTCCTTGAAAGGGACCTATATGGAGGTCGTGGTTTGATGATGTGGGGTGGGTTTATGAATGGTGCACGTACACTCCTGCATGTCTTTGACAGAGGCACACTAACAGGTCAGGTGTATCGGGACGTCATTTTGCACCAGTATGTCCGCCTTTTAAGGGGTACAGTGGGTCCCACCTTCCTCCTGATGGATGATAACGCACGGCCCCACCGAGCTGCCATCGTGGAGGAGTACCTTGAAACGGAAGATATCAGGCGAATGAATTGGCCTGCCTGTTCTCCAGACCCAAACCCTATCAAGCACGTCTGGGATGCTCTCGGTCGACGTATCGCTGCACGTCTTCAAACCCCTAGGACACTTCAGTAGCTACGACAGGCACTGATGCAAGAATGGGAGGCTAAACCCCAGCAGCTGCTCAAACACCTGATCCAGAGCATGCCAACCCGTTGTGCGGGCTGTGTACGTGTGCATGGTGGTCATATCCCATATTGATGTCGGGGTACATTCGCGGGAAGCAGTGGCGTTTTGTAGCACATGTGTTCCAGGACGGTTTTCTCAATTTATCACCAGTATCGTGGACTTATAGATCTGTGTCGCGTCTGTTCTCTATGTGCCTATGCTGTTAGCGCCAGTTTTGTGCAGTGCCACGTTGTGTGCCACCACATTCTGCAGTTATCCCTAATTTATGATCATGAGTGTAGTTCAATGTTCAGTCTTCTGATTGCTATCAGTTTTCTACAGGTATCGATAAATTATTGGTTTTGCTGTAGGGGACCCGTGGTATCCAATGGGCTCACTACAGAGTGACAGTGTCAATATGATTTATTAGGTGTCTTACCTTCAACAATCTTTCTTTCCACACTCCACTGCTAAATGGACCAGGAACATTATTTAATGTTGTTGTTGTTGTGGTCTTCAGTCCTGAGACTGGTTTGATGCTGCTCTCCACGCTACTCTATCCTGTGCAAGCTTCTTCAGCTCCCAGTACCTACTGCAACCTACATCCTTCTGAATCTGCTTAGTGTATTCATCTCTTGGTCTCCCTCTACAATTTTTACCCTCCACGCTGCCTTCTAGTACTAAATGGGTGATCCCTTGATGCCTCAGAGCATGTCCTACCAACCGATCCCTTCTTCTAGTCAAATTGTGCCACAAACTTCTCTTCTCCCCAATCCTATTCAACACCTCCTCATTAGTTATGTGAACTACCCATCTAATCTTCAGCATTCTTCTGTAGCACCACATTTCGAAAGCTTCTATTCTCTTCTTGTCCAAACTATTTATCGTCCATGTTTCACTTCCATACATGGCTACACTCCATACAAATACTTTCAGAAATGACTTCCTGACACTTAAATCTATATTCGATGTTAACAAATTTCTCTTCTTCTTCTTCGTATTTAATATATGGCATAATAAAACATTTCATGATGATACGCACAATATACTGGGGTTGGACAAAAATATGGAAACACCGCGAGAGATGCATGCTTGAACATAAATGCAGGTGCTAGCCAAGCCTGCAGGCTCTATTTGACCAGCAACGGCACCTGTGCAATGCCCTCACCATGCTGGAAGCGTCAGTTGTGATCACAACAGTGTGTACGAGTGTGTAGCTGTGAGGCCATTATGATGGAGCTAAGCGAATTCAAAACTAGGCAAATTGTTGCTGCTCGTGTGGTGGGTGCTTCGGTAATCAAGATGGCCGAAGTTTTTGGTGTTTCAAGGTCTACTGTGTAGAATATTTATCCGCAGACAGGAAATCTGGAAAACATCATCCGATAAGCCACAAACCGGACGAAAGCGTCCGTTGAGTGATCATGCCACACAGTCATTCAAGAGGAGTGTGACGGAAAATAAGAGGGCGACCCTCGCAAACCCTGTGAGCATCCCCAACAAGTAGGGAGCTGCAATGCTTTACAACACTTTACAGTTTGAACATTTAGTTATTTTTCGACATGATCACCATTTCTGTCGATGCTTTTTTGTAGACGCTGTGGCAGTTTTTGTATGCCCATGTCATACAGGCGAAATACCCTCAGACTTCAAGAAGAATATAATAATTCCAATCCCAAAGAAAGCAGGTGTTGACAGATGTGAAAATTACCGAACAATCAGTTTAATAAGCCACAGCTGCAAAATACTAACACGAGTTCTTTACAGACGAATGGAAAAACTAGTCGAAGCCGACCTCGGGGAAGATCAGTTTGGATTCCGTAGAAATACTGGAACACGTGAGGCAATACTGACCTTACGACTTATCTTAGAAGAAAGATTAAGGAAAGGCAAACCTACGATTCTAGCATTTGTAGACTTAGAGAAAGCTTTTGATAATGTTGACTGGAATACTCTCTTTCAAATTTTAAAGGTGGCAGGGGTAAAATACAGGGAGCGAAAGGCTATTTACAATTTCTACAGAAACCAGATGGCAGTTATAAGAGTCGAGGGACATGAAAGGGAAGCAGTGGTTGGGAAGGGAGTAAGACAGGGTTGTAGCCTCTCCCCGATGTTATTCAATCTGTATATTGAGCAAGCAGTAAAGGAAACAAAAGAAAAATTCGGAGTAGGTATTAAAATCCATGGGGAACAAATAAAAACTTTGAGATTCGCCGATGACATTGTAATACTGTCAGAGACAGCAAAGGACTTGGAAGAGCAGTTGAACGGAATGGATGGTGTCTTGAAGGGAGGATATAAGATAAACATCAACAAAAGCAAAACGAGGATAATGGAATGCAGTCGAATTAAGTCGGATGATGTTGAGGGTATTTGATTAGGAAATGAGACACTTAAAGTAGTAAAGGAGTTTTGCTATTTGGGGAGCAAAATAACTGATGATGGTCGAAGTAGAGACGATATAAAATGTAGACTGGCAATGGCAGGGAAAGCGTTTCTGAAGAAGAGAAATTTGTTAACATCGAATATAGATTTAAGTGTCAGGAAGTCATTTCTGAAAGTATTTGTATGGAGTGTAGCCATGTATGGAAGTGAAACATGGACGATAAATAGTTTGGACAAGAAGAGAATAGAAGCTTTCGAAATGTGGTGCTACAGAAGAATGCTGAAGATTACATGGGTAGATCACATAACTAATGATGAAGTATTGAATATGATTGGGGAGAAGAGATGTTTGTGGCACAACTTAACCAGAAGAAGGGATCGGTTGGTAGGACATGTTCTGAGGCATCAAGGGATCACCAATTTAGTATTGGAGGGCAGCGTGGAGGGTAAAAATCGTAGGGGGAGACCGAGAGATGAATACACTAAGCAGATTCAGAAGGATGTAGGTTGCAGTAGGTACTGGGAGATGAAGAAGCTTGCACAGGATAGAGTAGCATGGAGAGCTGCATCAAACCAGTCTCGGGACTGAAGACCACAACAACAACAACTTGTCATACCAGCTCGCCGCCATGATGTTCAGAAAGTTATGAACCTCTTCTTTCACCTCGTCGTCGGAGCTGAATCGCTTTCCGGCCAAATGTTCTTTTAACTTAGGAAACAGGTGATAGTCACTGGGCGCCAAGTCAGGACTATAGGGTGGGTGGGTGATTATGTTCCACTAAAACTGTTGCAGGAGAGCAACGGTTTTCCGAGCGATGTGTGGGCGAGCGTTGTCATGGAGAATGTGTACGCCCTTGCTCAACATTCTTCATCTCCGATTCTGAATCGCCCGTTTGAATTTTTACAGAGTCTCACAGCACCTATCAGCGTTAATTGTGGTCCCAGTGGGCATAAAATCGACCAACAATACCCCTTTCCGACCCCAAAAAACGGTTGTCATGACATTACCGGCAGCTTGTGTTTGTTTGAATTTCTGCGGTTTTGGCGAAGAAGGATGCCGCCATTGGCGTGATTGTTGCTTGGTCTCAGGTGTAAAGTGGTATGCCCAGGTTTCGTCTCCCGTGACAATTGAGTTCAGAAAGTTGTTCTGTTCGGGTGCAAGGCGGTGAAGAAATGTGCGGGAAGCATCAACTCGTTGCCGCATGTGGTCCTCAGTCAGCATGCGTGCCACCCATCTCGCGCACACCATCCGGTAGTTCAATGTTTCCGTTAAAATTCTGTGAGTGGTGCTTCGGGAAACATCAGGAACCAACGTGCAGAGATCATCCAGGGTGATCCGCCGATCTTCACGCATGCTTTGCTCAACCTTCAACACTGTCTCTTCAGAAATTGATGGTCTCCCGTTCCTTTGTTCGTCGTGAATTTCGGTCCGACCAGCTGCAAACTCTCTACACCACTTACGAACATTTTTGACATCCATGCACGAAACACCATACACTTCCATCAGTTCGGGATGGATTTTAATAGGCGCAGTGCCCTTTGCGTTCAAAAACCGAATAACTGCGCGCAATTCGCACGTGTCAGTAACATCCAACGGCAGCTCCATTCTCAACGGCTGCTAAGCCAAGACTGAGCACCTCAGCGCGGTGTGCGCATGTTTACACAGAGCGCGTGAAGCACTCTTCATAACAGTGTGACCAACTACTACACAAACAGAGTTCTGTACTTATAAAAAAATAGACCTTACTTTTGGGATTACCCTTGTAAGACCTATCATCAATAATGCAAATGCCCGTAAGAGCAAAATTTGGCGCCTTAGCCATAAAACTTGGACTACATACCAATGGAAGAATGTCATTTGGTCGGATGAGCCTTCTTTCACACCGTTTCCAACTACTGGCCGAGTTTACATCCAAAGAGTGAAACTTAGCGGGCTTTTGGTGATGGTTTGGGCAGCCATGAATGCTATGATTACTCGGCTAGGTCGAAATACTGCGACGATTATGTAGCCATGTTTGTTCCTCAATGGTGTTGCTGTATTCCAATACGATAGAGCTCCAGTGCACACAGTTTGCATCGTCCAGCACCGATTTTATGAACACGAGGATGGGTTGTCGCACCTCCCTGGCCATCATAGTCACAAGATCTCAATGTCATTTTGCTTTGGTGGCCTAAACTGGAGAGAAGGCTGCTTGATCGCTATCTATCTCCACCATCGTTACCTAAACTTACCACTATTTTGCATAAACAATGGTGCTCAAACAAGATTCCCTTGAGAACCATACGGGTCCTGTATTTACACGTTACGAAATACTGGAAGCTGTTTTGAAAACCAACAGGTGCTTATGTGTTGTGTTTGTGGTGCTTCCACTCCATGTAACTCCACAGCAACGTTGACCAACAAGATAGAGCGATGGCAAACAAACGAGAGCAGCGAAATGTTCGCAGGCTGGTTCGTTTCACAGGAGAATTAATGCCAGAAATACTGCCATAACATAAGTGACAAAATCCAGTATATCGTGAAGGCGTACATAGCAATTTTCAACACTTAATATTCATGGAATTTTCTGGAGGTTCCACTGCCGTAGGGGCCATCAAGCTTAAATTAGCTTCATTACACCTTGTACGTCAGCGTATTTACTGTCCTTTTTCCCGCATTGCATCATTTAATGCAATAGGAAGACGCGTTAGTATATGGATCTCTTTATAGTGGTCTTCAGTTCAAATGGTTCAAAATGGCTCTGAGCACTATGCGACTTAACTTCTGAGGTCATCAGTCGCCTAGAACGTAGAACTAATTAAACCTAACTAACCTAAGGACATCACACACATCCATGCCCGAGGCGGGATTCGAACCTGCGACCGGAGCGGTCGCTCGGCTCCAGACTGTAGCGCCTAGAACCGCACGGCCACTCCGGCCGGCTGGTCTTCAGTTCATAGACCTGATGCCTCCGTGGTAGAGCTGACAAAAAGTAACCGGTTACTGGGAGGTAGCAGTTACTGTAATAACCGCTCATCTGTTACTAGCAGTTATTTAAATAACTGCCAATAGTGCGAGACGCGATCTGTTTACCGACGCGCGTACCGAACTACGATTTTGATTCATCTGAGATCCGACCACGGGGAAACGAAGAGAGCAGAAGGATGTAAGGTAATTCATCGCTCACGGAAATAAATGTCAGACAGCGCGCCATCTGTTTATGGAACTTTATACTTTGGTTTCGAGCTATCTAACTACGTAGATTGACCATAAGGAATTCGTGCGACTGTGGAAATAACCGTCAATAAGTGAGTATAAGCTATTTTTCTGTGGAGGATATAACTGTCAGGCGTGCGCTGCCTGCGTATAGAAGTGTGTTCTTCGGTTTCGAACTATCTGACTACGTAGAGTGACCATAAAGAATTTGCGCGACTTTGGAAATAACTGTAACTGTAAGAGTATTTTTCTGTTCGCAGCTCGTGATCTAGTGGCTAGCGTTGCTACCTCTGCATCACGGGGTCCCGGGTTCGATTCCCGGCCGGGTTCGGGTGTTCTCTGCCCTGGGACAGGGTGTTTGTGTTGTCCTCGTGTTGTCCTCATCCTTTCATCATCTGCGTAACGGGGTGGCGACAGGAAGGGCATCCGGCCACCCCTTAAATTAACCGTGCAAAATCTGACCGTAACCATGCCGACACTGTTGGACAAAGGCACTAGGAAAGGAAGAAGAAGAGCATTTTTCTGTGGCAATTATGCTCTTCGCGCGCAGTTCTTGTTCTCTGGGAGTTTCGGTCGAACACTACAGGTAACCTGGAACTGTCTTGGACTCCAGTACGTCGCAGCTGGAGATGGGGTCTATCAAAACTACGGTTTGGTAGTCTTGGTACAGTACATAAATGACGTAATAAATGGTAGGTTTACCGGCAGTATTGGTAGCATAGGAAGGGACAGAAACATAAATTAATGAGTGAAAGCGAAAGTAGGAGCCGACGACTTCTCCTTGTTTGTTTGCCTCCCTGGTTGTTTGTTTTGTACATAATTAGAATCACACATAATTCATGCACATAATTAGAAACCCACATAATTTAGTGTTAATCCATTGTCTATCCTATTTCCTTACAGGATGCAAATTGCGTTTCATAAGTAATAACAATTAGTTGATCGCATAACTTCTGCCCTTTACGTAACGAAAGCAATTACTTTTGACACAACTGCAGTTTACATGCACAAACATAAAAAACTAAATACGAGGGTTGGAATTTAGATAGTGGCAACTATTTATTCAAACCGATACAAAAGAGTCACATGTTTGCACCTGTTACTGTCTTTCAAAGTAGTCACCAGCGTTGTGTAGAACCCGTTGCCAGCGACGTGGAAGGAAACGTGTAACTCTTTTGTATCGGTTGTGAATAAATAGTTGCCACTATTTACGTTCCAACCCTCGTAGTTATTATATTATTTTTCACGCAATAGAACGTACTTCATCAAGATCAAAGGCAAATTTTCCTGTAATTACTGATAAATTAAAGAGCGTTTGCTAGCCCTATGTGATAAATTTGTATTGTTGTTTTGTATTTTTGCTACAACATACTTCTGTTTCAATTTACAACTCAACAATTTCGAATAAAACCAGAATTAGACAATACTGACAGTTTCAATTTTGCTACAAATACTGTTTATTTTTAAGTAACAGACAGGAGGATAACCATGTAGAACAAAAATGTTTCGTAAGTTACTCGACTTACTTATGATAGTCTACGGTAGTCTCCGGTAGTTTTGCAACTCTAGTAGTAGCAGAGGATGATATTTCATGAGAGGAACTGCTGGCCATCTGGGGGTTCTACAGAGGTTACAAATAACTGAACTGTCATTGCCCTTAGCGTGATGCACCTGCCGCCACACACGCAATTTACGTTACCTGCATGCGCAAACTGTTAGCCTGGTATTGCACTCCAGAATCATCTACATCTACATCTACGTGACTACTCTGCTATTCACTATAAAGTGCCTGGCAGAGGGTTCAATGAACCACCTTCAAGCTGTCTCTCTACCGTTCCACTCTCGAACGGCGCGCGGGAAAAACGAGCACTTAAATTTTTCTGTGCGAGCCCTGATTTCTCTTATTTTATCGTAATAATCATTTCTCCCTATGTAGGTGGCCGCCATTAGAATGTTTTCGCAATCGGAGGAGAAAACTGGTGATTGAAATTTCATGAGAAGATCCCGTCGCAACGAAAAACGCTTTTGTGTTAATGATTGTCACTCCTATTCACGAGTCGTGTCTGTGGCACTGTCTCCGCTATTTCGCTATAATACAAAACGAGCTGCCCTTCTTTGTACTTCCTCGATGTCATCCGTCAGTCCCACCTGATGCGGATCCCACACCGCACAGCAATACTCCAGAGTAGGGCGGACAAGCGTGGTGTAAGCAGTCTCTTTAGTGGACCTGTTGCACCTTCTAAGTGTTCTGACAATGAATCGCAGTCTTTGGTTTGCTCTACCCACAATATCATCTATGTGATCGTTCCAATTTAGGTTATTTGTAATTGTAATCCCTAAGTATTTAGTTGAATTCACAGCCTTCAGATTTGTGTGAGTTATCGCGTAATCGAAATTTAGCTGATTTCTCTTAGTATTCATGTGAATAACTTCACACTTCTCTTTATTCAGGGTCAATTGCCACTTTTCGCACCATACAGATATCTTATCTAAATCATTTTGCAAGTCGTTTTGATCATCTGATGACTTAACAAGGTGGCAAATGACAGCATCATCTGCAAACAATCTAAGACGGCTACTCAGATTGTCTCCTATGTCGTTAATATAGATCAGGAACAGTAGAGGGCCTATAGTACTTCCTTGGGGAACGCCGGATATTTCTTCTGTTTTACTCGATGACTTTCCGTCTATTACTAGGAACTGTCACCTTTCCGACAGGAAATCACTAATCCAGTCTCACAACTAAGGCGATACTCCGTAGGCACGCAGTTTGGTTAGAAGACGCTTGTAAGGAACGGTGTCGAAAGCCTTCTGGAAATCTAAACGTATGGAATCAATTTGCCATCCCCTGTCGATAGCACTTATTACTTCACGAGTATAAAGAGCTAGTTGTTTTTCACAAGAACGATATTTTCTGAAACCGTGCTGAATATGTGTCAATAAATCGTTTTCTTCGAAGTACTTCATAATGTTCGAATACAGTATATGTTCCAAAACCGTACTGAAAATCGACGTTAGTGATATAGACCTGTAATTCAGCGGATTGCTCCTACTTCCCTTTTTGGGTATTCGTGCGACTTGAGCAATTTTACAATCTTTAGGTACGGATCTTTCTGTGAACGAGTGGTTGTATATAATTGCTAAATATGGAGCTATTTTATCAGCGTACTCTGAGAGAAACCTGACTGGTATACAATCTAGATCTTTCACTATTACCAAACCAAATAAGTTTCACATATATGGCTGTAGGACCGTACCTAAAACAAAACAAAACAAACTGAGAAACGCTACTTATAACAACTGTTTTAAATCGGCTGTGACGTCAAAGGGATGAGCTGCTGCAGGACGAGGCGCTGCCAGTTGGCTACCTTAAGAGAACGCATTTGGTTTTGTGGGCGGTTAAACGTAGCTGTATCCTCGTTTGGGGAATTCGGTGCCGTAGTAAAAACATCTGACTGTTATAAACAACTAAGCCACGGACTTTTAGGTCGTAAAAAAGTGTGTTTTAGGCACCTAAAATAAGCTCCTTCAGTAGTTCATTTAGGCTATATAAAACCTAAAATAGGCTCTAATAAAAATGATGCAGAGAAAATAAAAATAAATAAAAATACATTAAAATACACAGTGTTGACAGTATGAACATCTTATTAGTTATTAAAACAAGGAGAATAAATATTCACACAGTTACAGAGCACAGCAATCTACAACATTAATGTTGAACATAACTCCAAATATTTTTGAGTTCCTGAAAGATAAAGATCTCCGTAAAAAAGATGTGGCAATGGTTTAATTAATACATTCGTAGTTTCACATATTCTGACCATAGTTGGCTTCACAAAAAATAACCAAAATCTTTTCTAGGTTTTCTAGTGCAAAACTTTGGCGCTTGTCAGTCAGAATCAATTTATACGCTGAAAAAGAACGTTCTGCATCAACAGATGTGACAGGGCGTACTTCATTTTCGGCACATGCTGGACAGGAATGCTGCAGTCGGGAGTGCTGGATTTTCCGCT
Source organism: Schistocerca americana (assembly GCF_021461395.2). Classification (NCBI taxonomy): domain Eukaryota; kingdom Metazoa; phylum Arthropoda; class Insecta; order Orthoptera; family Acrididae; genus Schistocerca; species Schistocerca americana. The sequence continues at coordinate 402,772,840 of NC_060126.1, read as the reverse complement.
AAGTATGTCGGCAGCTGCACACAACTCCTTCAGGCCAGGGTACTTCTGCAAAACCGTTTACATTTTTGCCCTTACTTTTTCCCCTACTTCACTTGGCGCTTCATTAATTTTCATTTCGACTTCTTCAAGCAAAGAAATATTGTCGTAGATAGGTCTCCCTCAGCCTTCTAATTGTGAAATTATTCTTGCCATACGTGTAGTGGGCCCTAATGTACTATAAGTCCCGTTTTAAATAAGAATCTTTGAGTAACTCCATTGCTGCAGTTACGGATGCAGCATCCTCCGGTATATTTTCAACCACCTTCTGGACAGCTGAGAGATGCGTACTATAGTATTCCGCTGGTAGCAGCCACGTGCCCCAGCGGGTGACAACAGGCTCTGGCGGCAATGGGACATCTGGAAGCTGTTCTTTGAATGCCAGTATTCTTGATGGTGCCTTAACAAAAATTTTCTTCACCATAGATATTACTTTATTTACTGTAGGAAATTGTAGCCTTACTTGCTCTGCTATGCGGTTGATCCCTTGCACAACACAAGCTACGTGCAACATCAATGGGTACAATACTTTTAATAGTTGAAACGCTGCTATCATGTATGCAGCAGCATCAGTGACGGCCAGAAGCACCTTATTCTCATCCACTCCGTTTGGGTATAGCACCTTAAGCCCATTGTTCACAAACTGTGCTATTGTTTGTTGGTTAGTTTTTGAAAGCTGTTTTGAGTAAATCAAATGAGCCCTGGATGCAGCATCTGGATCTAGCTTGCCAATAATCAGGTTTGCAATGTAATGGCCAATTCTCCAACATCTTTTCGGATTCTGTGCAATGCAGCATTGTAAGCTGAATCCACATTATTCTTACGTAAAGTTGACTTTGCAGGAATAGACTGATGGCAGTACTTCTCAAGAAAACCTCTGATAATAGGGTTTTCTAGTTTCCGAAATGGGATGTTTGCTGCCACTAGTGCATGACACAAATCACTGCGGAACTTGTTTTTTTTTTTCGGAGAAATCATCAGATTTATTGGTTAAAAGAGTTTGCTTCAATTTTGACTTTCGTTCAACATTAGCTTTATGTGCGATTCCATCTGCATGCTGAGATAAGTGAGATTTCTTAACACTCGAACCGTAATTCGAGAGAAAAGGGAAATGCTGTTTAGAATCGCGTATAAAGAGTATTTCGTATTACTAAAGGATAGCGATAAAAAAGAATCCTAAGTGACAGGAAAATAAGAAGTCTAAGAAAAACATCAACTAACCTCCTTGTTGCATGCTTGGCAGAAAATAACTTTCCCATCTGTTGTATAATGCGGGAAATCTTGCACTTAGAACGTCAGTAACACTTAACACGTCGGTCGCTACACAATGTACTGATTTGTTTTCGCTGGGAAAAAGTGAACGATGACCTGTTTTTTTTTTTTTTTTTTCCTTTTACCGCGGTGCATGGGAGCGGTAGGGGAAGTACCGTATTCGTTGCTGGACACATGATCCCTGACAGATGGCCGCCCCTTCTGAACAAGCGAATGGAATCTACCGGTGCTTCAGATGAAAACATCTCACTACTGGTAAATTATTTTTCGAACCGGAAAATTCACGTATAACGCCTTTCACGACAGAGAGTAGTTTGATAGGACTGCCTGTAGAGAGCAGCGAGAAAATGCGCAAAGGGCAGTAATTTAGCTATAGAGGGCGTCTACGATTAACATTGTGATTTTTTAATCCGTGCTCAGCTTAAGGCCTATGAAACCGTTTCTTTGCGAAAATACACAGCTGGCCAGAATCCTACGAACGAAATATTTTCAAATATAACATTTATTACTCCCACGTTCGATTCTAATGTGTAACTCAAATCTTTGACCGGTTCCCATTCGCTCACCGAAGTTAAGCACTGTCGCGCTCGGCGCGTACTTGGATGGATGACCATTCAAACGTGCTGAGTGCTGTTGGTAGTAAGGCAAGCAAAGGAATTGTAAACAGTCTCTAACGACATTCGCCTTCGACGAGACGTAAAGCCCTAAGTTTACTTTCTTTTTCTAATCTTTGAAAACACAAGAACTCTATGTCAGATTAACGAAATAGGTACTTTTTAGTATTTGATGCCGAAATAGGCAAAATTAGTCGTCAACGTCGAAATACGCAATTTTAGGTCGTATAAAACTAACTTTTTTTTTTGAAAGCAGTTGATTTATCCACTACTGGCTTGCTAGGCCTATCGCAGCTTCACCAGAGCCCCGTTAGCCGTCACGTTTCAGGGTTCCCATAGGGCCTTCCCAGCTACCGTAGCGGTCCTGGGGCACACGAAGTCCCCGCTGTACATCGCCCCTATAGGCAGTCCCCTACTTTGTGCCGTTGCCCATCTCCCACGACTTGGACGAGGGGTTGGACTTATGGGAGACCACAGAAATCCAAGGGAATTATATACCGAACCTACTTTGTCCCCATATTGGCATACGGAAGTGAGACATGGGTAATGCACAAAAGCGACAAAAGTAGAATACAAGCTAGTGAAATGAAGTTCCAGAGGAGCAGGTTGAGTGTAACAAGACGAGACAGATTGCGAAATGTGTATGTGAGGGAAAGACTAAAGGAGGAACCAGTACAGGACAGGATAGAAAAATCAAGACTGCAGTGGTATGGACACATGAAGAGAATGGATGAGGGAAGAATTCCAAAGAGGATGTTTGATCTGCAACTGGAGGGGAAGAGGCCCAGGGGAAGACCAAGAGATAGATGGGTGAAGGGAGTGAAGGAATGTGTGACGAGAAGAGGAGAGAACTGGACGAAGGTGGAAGAGGGGGAATGGTGGAAAGACAGAACACGATGGAGAGGCTTGTGTTCCCGACAGACCCAGCCAGTGGTTGGAAACTGTCCAAGATGATGATGATGATAAAACTAACTGTTTTCAGTTGAGTTAGTCATGAAACGCATAAGTACCAACTTATATGCAAATTGGAGCTTAGGAAAAAAATGGGTTTTAACCTAAAGATCCGTGATCTATTTTTTACATATGAATAATAAAACACCTATAAAGAGTATTTGGTATTAACAGAGATAGCGATATAAAAAATAAAAAAAGACCGAAGTGTTAGGCAAATACGAAGCATGAGCGCATATCAACTAGCCACCTTGCTGCACGCTGGGCGGAAAATATTTTTTTCCATCTGTCGTATAGTGTGGAAAAACTTGGAGCCACTGTCTTATATGATGAAATAGGCACTTTTTAGGATATTAAAGCCGAAATAGGCAAAAATAGGCACCAACGTCGAAATAGGCTTTTTTAGGTCCTATAGAATTAACGATATTAAGTGTAAATAGTCATGAAACGCATAAGTACAACTTTTATGCAAATAGGAACTCAGGAACAAAATAGGTTTTTACCTAAAATCCGCGGTCTATAAATAACTGTCAAACGAAACTGATACGAAAAGTAACCGTAGATGCAGTAAGTGAGATTCCAAAACAACCATTTGGTCCACTTCTACTGCTTCCGTTCATCCGAAGAAGATACAGTACAGCACTTGTGCTTGTGCCGTGCCGTATGGTGGGGGGGGGGGGGGGGCGCAGGTTAAGGGTAGCCGTGCTGAAGAGAAGGGTGGGGGGCGCAGGTTACGGGGGTTGGTCCCGAGCAGCGCTGGCTGCAACGGGCCGTCGGCCTCCGGCGCCGCGCAGTTCCGCCCGTCCCTCCACACCGGCCTGGGCTGGCTCTGTGCCAGCGAACAATGAACCCCAGGGGCGGGAAAGGGGAGGCCCAAGGGTCGGCCAGCGACCGCGTTTCAAAGGCGTGCAGCGCTCGCTACCGAATGCGCTGCCGGTCGTATCCCAGAGGAAATTCCAAACGGCATTACTCCTGTACTGTTGAATCAAGCCCAAGTGTCGCTGCATGAAATCACCACTCTACACTTACAGTTTATTGTTTTTGTTACTCTTATGGGGATAATGGAATGTAGTCGTATTAAGTCGGGTGATGCTGAGGGAATTAGATTAGGAAATGGGACACTTAAGGTAGTAAAGGAGTTTTGCTATTTGGGAAGCAAAATAACTGATGATGGTCGAAGTAGAGAGGATATAAAATGTAGACTGGCAATGGCAAGGAAAGCGTTTCTGAAGAAGAGAAATTTGTTAACATCGAGTATAGATTTAAGTGTCAGGAAGTCATTTCTGAAAGCATTTGTATGGAGTGTAGCCATGTATGGAAGTGAAACATGGACGATAAATAGTTTGGACAAGAAGAGAATAGAAGCTTTCGAAATGTGGCGTTACAGAAGAATGCTGAAGATTAGATGGGTAGATCACATAACTAATGAGGAGGTATTGAACAGAATTCGGGAGAAGAGGAGCTTGTGGCACAACTTGATCAGAAGAAGGGATCGGTTGGTAGGACATGTTCTGAGGCATCAAGGGATCACCCATTTAGTACTGGAAGGCAGCGTGGAGGGTAAAAATCGTAGAGGGAGACCAAGAGATGAATACACTAAGCAGATTCAGAAGGATGTAGGTTGCAGTAGGTACTGGGAGATGAAGAAGCTTGCACAGGATAGAGTAGCATGGAGAGCTGCATCAAACCAGTCTCAGGACTGAAGACCACAACAACAACAACTATTATGGAGCCATGTAGGACCACATTCAGTCTTGTTACATTTGGCAGTGACTGATAAATAGTGCAGGCTCTGGCAGTTGAGCCTAAAGGTAAATAAACGTAACATACTGAACTTGCAAAAGATAAGGAATCCCCTACTCTACAACCCCACTATTGATAAAGAATTTCTAGTAACTATCTAGAGCCACCTTAATTTGAATGATGACATAGAGCAAATACACTATTGGCCATTAAAACTGCTACACCAAGAAGAAATGCAGATGATAAAGTGGTATTTACTGGTCAAATATATTATACTAGAACTGCCATGTGATTACATTTCCACGCAATTTGGGTGCATAGATCCTGAGAAATCAGTACCCAGAACAACCACCTCTGGCCGTAATAACGGCCTTGATACGCCTGGGCATTGAGTCAAACAGAGCTCGGATGGCGTATACAGGTAAAGCTGCCCATGTAGCTTCAACACGATACCACAGTTCATTAAGAGTAGTGACTGGCGTATTGTGACGAGCCAGTTGCCCGGCCACCATTGACCAGTCGTTTTCAATTGGTGACAGATCTGGAGAATGTGCTGGCCAGAGCAGCAGTCGAACATTTTCTGTATCCAGAAAGGCCCTTACAGGACCTGAAACATGCGGTCGTGCATTGTCCTGCTGAAATATAGGGTTTCGCAGGGAACGAATGAAGGGTAGAGCCATGGGTCGTAACACATCTGAAATGTAACGTCACCAAACACGGATGCGACCATCATGATGCTGTAAACAGAACCTGGATTCATACGAAAAAATGACGTTTTGCCAATCGTGCACCCAGGTTCGTCGTTGAGTACACCATCGCAGGCGCTCCTGTCTGTGATGCAGCGTCAAGGGTAACCGCAGCCACGGTCACCGAGCTGATAGTCCATGCTGCTGTAAACGTCGTCGAACTGTTCGTGCAGATGGTTGTTGTGTTGCAAACGTCCCCATCTGTTGACTCAGGGATCGAGACGTGGCTGCACGATCCGTTACAGCCATGCTGATAAGATGCCTGTCATCTCGACTGGTAGTGATACGAGGCCGTTGGGATCCAGCACGGCGTTCCGTATTACCCTCCTGAACCCACCGATTCCATATTCTGCTAACAGTCATTGGATCTCGACCAACGCGAGCAGCAATGTCGCGATACGATAAACCGCAATCGTGATAGGCTACAATCTGACTTTTATCATGGTAACGCCGGTCAACTGCTGTTTGTGTATGAGAAATCGGTTGGAAACTTTCTTCATATCAGCACGTTGTAGGTGTCGCCACCGGCGCCAACCTTGTGTGAATGCTCTGAAAAGCTAATTTATTTGCATATCACAGCATCTTCTTCCAGTCGGTTAAATTTCGCGTCTGTAGCGCGTCATTTCGTGGTGTAGCAATTTTAATGGCCAGTAGTGTAGTAGGAAAAGGAGATGCCGTCTGAAACTCATAGAACAATCTTAAGGAAATATAATTCATCCACGAAAGAAGTGGCTTACACAGCGTTTGTTCGACAGATACAACGCAGCCACGTTTAAAGCTTCAATACTTGAATATTGTCCATCAGGCTGGGATGCTCACCAGGTAAGGCTGATACGAGACGTAGGGAAGATCCAACGAACAGCGGCGTTGTTGGTCAGGGGATCGTTCAGCCGTTGCGAGAGCATGGTCGTCCGCAGAAAATTATCCAACAGCGGACAAGATTCTAAAATTTCCGTTTTAACTAAACTGACTGACGAACTTTAAAAATGTGTTGTATCCCAAGATCTTAATCTGACGGGACTTACCCAAAACTTATTGTATCTCACACATTAGACAGTTATCATTTCGGTATGTGTTTTAATATAAGGTGGCTTTCATACCTAAGAGATAACGATAGTTCTTTAGTATACACGAAAGACACCTCTTTTATTGTTATCAAATCCAACAAATTACGAAATAAAGGTTCAAAAATATTTAAAATATTTTTAAAGAGTATTTTATTCATACACTGATAATGCGTTGCTACTGAAAGAAGACGTATTGGATATCAGCAAATATATTCAACACGAATGATACTGTTTGATGCTCCATTGTGTGGAGAAACAGGAAACAAACATAAAAATAATGCTTATTCAACTATGATGGCATGATACACTTGATCATGCTATTGGTGTGATTTGAGTATTTTCATGGCTTGTATTATCTAACGTTGATCGCCATAATAACAGTTCAAGAAAATGTAGAAACAGAAGTACAACTTCCAACAGCCAAGATCGCTATTGTCCAGAATTTGTTGTGATGACCGGCTTCGGCAAACTACGTTGCCATCATCAGATCTTCTGCAGTTCGTATCACTGAAACTTCACCAAATGAGTCTTACATCGTATCGTACCATAGAATGACAGTTCACGAACATCTGAACAATAGTACATTAGCAAGTCAAGCATAAAACAAATACACTGAAGAGCCAAAGAAACTGGTACACCTGCCTAATATCGTATAGCGCCCCGGCGAGCACGCAGAAGTGCCGCAACACGACGTGGCATGGACTCAACTAATGTCTGAAGTAATACTGGAGGGAACTGACACCACGAATCCTGCAGGGTTATCCATAAGTCCACGAGTGGGTGGAGATCTCTTCTGATCAGCATGTTGCAAGACATCGCATATACGCTCAGATTGTTCATGCCAGTGCAAGTGTTTAAACTCTGAAGAGCTTTCCTGGAGCCACTGCGTAGTAAATCTGGACGTGTGCAGTGTCGCTTTGTCCTGCTCGAATTGCCCAAGTCTGTCGGAATGCACAATCAACATGAATGGATACAGATGATCAGATAGGATACTTACGTACGTGACACCTGTCAGAGTCGTAGCTAGACGTATCAGGGGTCGCTTATCACTACAACTGCACACGCCCCACACTATTATAGAGCCTCCACCAGCTTGAACAGTCCCCAGCCGACAGGCAGGGTCCATGGAATCATGAGGTTGTCTCCATACGCGTACACGTCCGTCCGCTCAATACAATTTAAAATAGACTCGTCCGACTAGGCAACAAGTTTCCAGTCGTCAACAGTCCAATGTCGGTGTTCACGGGTCAAAAATGTTCAAATGTGTGTGATATCTTATGGGACTTAACTGCTAAGGTCATCAGCCCCTAAGCTTACACACTACTTAACCTAAATTATCCTAAGGACAAACACACACACCCATGCCCGAGGTAGGATTCGAACCTCCGCCGGGACCAGCCGTACAGTCCATGACTGCAGTGCCTTAGACCTGGGGTTGACGGGTCCAGACGAGGCCTAAAACTTTGCGTCGTGCAGTCATCAAAGGCACGTGAGTGGGCCTTCAGCTCCGAAAGCCCATATCGATGATGTTTCGTTGAACGGTTCGCACGCTGACACTTCTTGATGGCCCAGCATTGAAATCTGCAGCAATTTGAGAAAGGGTTGACTTCTGTCAACCTGAACGGTTCTCTTCAGTCGTCGTTGTTCCCGTTCTTGCAGGATATTTTTCCGGCCGCTTCGATGTCAGAAATTCGATGTTTTACCGAATTCCTGATATTCACGGTACACTCGTGAAATAGTTGTAGAGGAAAATCCCCATCTCATCGCTACCTCGGAGATGCTGTCTCCCATCGTTCGTACGCCGACTATAACACCACGTTCAAACTCACTTAAATCTTCATAACCTGTCATTGTAGCAGCAATAACCGATCTAACAACTGCGACATACACTTGTCGTCTTATATAGGCTTTCCGACCACTGCGCCATATTCTGCCTGTTCACAAAAATGGTTCAAATGGCTCTGAGCACTATGGGACTTAACATCTGAGATCAGTCCCCTAGAACTTAGAATTACTTAAACCTAACTAACCTAAGGACATCACACACATTCATGCCCGAGGCAGGATTCGAACCTGCGACCGTAGCGGTCGCGCGGCTCAAGACTGTAGCGCCTAGAACCGCTCGGCCACTCTGGCCGGCGCCTGTTCACATATCTCTGTATTTTAATACGCATGCCTATACCAGTTCCTTTGGCGCTTCAGTGTACATTCAGTCACAATCACTTATTTTATCAAAAAGCATAATACATTTCGGTCACTGATGGCTTGTCATCAAAGTGTTTGGTATATTACTTCGTCATTATTCGTACGTGGTAGGGGTGTTTTACACAAATAGAGCTTATTTTAGCGGTGTTTGTTTTTAGTTTTGAAAATGACTATTTCTAAATACACAATTTTTTGACTTTACACTGATTTTTCGTTTAGAACTTAACATATTGAATATCTGTATACGTTTAAAATATATAAAGGTGTCAAAGAAGTACTGTCTACACAGATATTGCATTTTCCCTGTTCTAACACGTGATACCTTGACCTCTGAGCCGCTTCACTTGGTGTCTGATTTATAGTGTTCATTGAAGTTTGTTTCAGTTCCCAAGATTACCGTTGTAAACTACGAATTTTTTTGCCTTCTTTTCGTGTACAGTGCAGTCTCATGCATTTATCCCGAGCTACAGCTCACTGCATCAGATGGAGAGGTTTTCCAAGTCGCTGTTTATTTACTTACAGCTATTATCCAATTTCTTTCCCCTAGCCATTACAGCCACTGGCGAACAATCGGGGAGTTCCTTTCTCCCGCAAGGCATGCGACTGAACTTACGTGAAATTCGGAAGGTTGGAAATGAAATGATGGTGAAAATAAAGTTGTAGAGGTGGGGCATGAGTGTACTTTGGATTGCTCAGTCCGTACAGGAAGTGCTTGCGAAATTTGAAGGTCTCGGGTTCGAGACCCAGTCCGGCACACAATTTTAATCTGGCATTATACATCATAGCCTCTTCCAGAGCAATTGGAGCTCACATTGGCGAGCCTGAGTCAACCATTATATCCAGCTTGTAAAAAGAAAAACATGTTATAAATCAGTACAACTGATCATCTGACAGCTGATGAAATTACGAATCGAATGATCGTTATCATGGGTTGGCGACATGGATATTAAGCAAGTAAATAAATTTAATTTGGAAATATGTCCCAACAAATCAGTTATGAACGAAATTTTGAAACTAACAACATTTTGTGCAGAGGTACCAAACGGTGATGTCAGAATAATTATGTGATTACCGTAAATAACTTTAATTAAAAACTCCAATATACGTCTCCTCCTACATCTATACTCCGCAAACCACCGTCCCATTGTACCAGTTATTATTCTTCCTGTTCCATTAATGTATGGAACGCGGAAAGATTGATTGTTTGAATGCCTCTGTGCATGCTGTAATTAATCAAATCTTATCGTCACAATTCCTATGGGGAGGGGGGGGGGGGGGGAGTATATTCCTAGAGTCTCATTCAAAGCCGGTTCTAGAAACTTTGTTAGTAGACTTTCTCTGGACGGTTTACGTCTATCTTCAAGAGTCGGTCAGTTCAGTTTCTTCAGAATGTCTTGACACTCTCCCTCGGGTCAAACAACCCCGTGACCATCCGTGCTTCCCTTCTTAATATACGTTCATAGTCTGTTAATCCTACTTGGTACGGATCCCACACACTTTGGCAATATTCTAGAATGGGTCACACGAGTGAATTGTAAGCAATCTCCTTTATAGGCTGATCGCATTTCCCCAGCGTTCTACCAATAAACCTATCACCTACTTAAGCCACGACTGATCCTTCTTGATCATTCCATTTCATATCACTACAAATTGTTACACCCAGGTATTTGTATAAGTTTACCCATTCCAACTGTGACTCACTGATACCGTAATTACGGTACCCTACGTTTACTCGCGTTGTGAACAATTTTACATTTCTGTACATTTAACGCAAGTTGCCAATCTTTGAAATCTTATCAAGATGTAACTGGATGTTCTTCTAGACAGTACTTCATTATCTGCACCATCTGAAAAAGTCTAAGGTTGCTTTTAATATCGTCCTTAAGGTCATTAATTTACAACATGAACAGCAAGGTTCCCAAACACTTCCCTTGGGCACAGTCGAAGTTACTTCTACATCTGACGATCACTTACTATCCAAGATGACATGCTAAGTCCTCTATCCCAAAAAGTCTTCAACCCAATTACAAATTTCACTTGACACCCCCTATGATCAAACTCGTGTTGGCGTAAATTGGAGAATGCTACCCTAGAGTTAAGATTGCCCTCGTCTTCGCCATAAAGACGTAACAGTGGTAGGTCAGTGCAATTTCCCTAAAGATTTGCCAACGCGAACTGTGATTTTGCCCATGGAGGCACGCTACCCAGGCTATACAGCTGCTGGAGACACTGGCGTTCTGCCTCATTCGCCTCTCAATCTTCGCTCCGTCGTGTCTCGTTCGTTTCTCGCTCGATTACCGTGGCCTATTCGCTCTTTGTTAACGTCAACATTGGCACATCACCCTGTTGCCGTGCTAACATCATGGTGTGACCTCCATTACCTTAGAGTCAGGCAATCACTGCTATTAATTCCGTCGATGAGCGATAATATGGTATCGAAGGGCGCAAGTGTTGAGGCCACGCACGCCTGGGAGTGACGCTAGAGGTGCCGTCTACCTATGTCGCTCAGCTAATAAGTGCTACTTTCTACACTAAAGAGTCAAAGAACCTGGCACACCTGCAAAGTATCGTGTAGGGGCCCCTCGAATACGCAGAAGTGCCGCAAAACAACGTGGCATGGACTCGACTAATGTCTGAAGTAGTGCCAGAGGGAATGGACACCATGAATCCTGCAGCGCTGTTCATATGTCCGTCGGAGTACGAGGGAGTGGAGATCTCTTCTGAACAGCACCTTCCAAGGCATCCCAGATATGGTCAATAATGTTCTTGTCTGGGGAGTCTGGTGGCCAGTGGAAGTGTTTAAACTCTGAAGAATGTTCCTGGAGCACTCTATAGCGATTCTGGACGTTTGGGGTGTCACATTGTCCTGCTACAATTGCCCAAGCCAAAATGCACAATGGCAGGAATGGATGTCAGGGTCGTATCTAGACGTATCAGAGATCCCATATCACAACTAAACACGCCCCACATCATTACAAAGCCTCTACCAGCTTGAACAGCCTCTGCTGACATGTAGGGTCCATGGATTCACGAAGTTGTCTCCATACCCGTACACGTCCATCCGCTCTATACAATTTGAAACGAGACTCGTCCGACCAGGCAACACGTTACCAGTCATCGACAGCCCAGTGTCGGTGTTGACGGGCCCAGGCGAGGCGTAAAGCAAAGGATCGTGCTGTCATCAAGGGTACACGAGTGGACCTTCGACTCCGAAAACCCATATCGATGATGCTTCGTTGAATCGTTCGAGCCGGCCGGTGTGGCCGTGCGGTTAAAGGCGCTTCAGTCTAGAACCGCGTGACCGCTACGGTCCCAGGTTCGAATCCTGCCTCGGGCATGGATGTGTGTGATGTCCTTAGGTTAGTTAGGTTTAATTAGTTCTAAGTTCTAGGCGACTGATGACCTCAGAAGTTAAGTCGCATAGTGCTCAGAGCCATTTTTTTTTTTTTTTTTAATCGTTCGAACGCTGACACTTGTTGATGGTCCAGCAGTGAAGTCTGTAGAAATTTGCCCAAGGATTGCACTTCTGTCATGTAGAGCGATTCTCTTCAGTCGTCGTTGATCCCGTTCTTGCAGGATCTTTTTCCGGCCGCAGTGGTGTCGGAGATTTGATGTTTTACCGGGTCCCTGTTATTCATGGTACTCTCGTGAAATGGTCGTATGGGAAAATTCCTACTTTATCGCTGCCTCGGAAATGCTGTGTCTCATCGCTCGTGCGCCAACTATAACACCACGTTCAAACGAACGTATGAATTCTCCGCCCTGCGAACTTTCCGCCCCACTATAAATCTGCGAACTCTCCGCCTCTGGACTCGGCCAAACTCTGCCCGCACAGTCCCGTGTGTCTGTTAGTATCGCTTCTGTTAGTATCGCTCTAGGTTTCATAGACTTCACATCATGCCACTTGGATATTACCATCTCAATAGTTGTGATATGGAAGTTTCAACGACAATTCGTGATAAGCCTAGTTGCCACTACGAAGGTTATTCTTACACAGTGAAGAAAACGAAGGAAGATAGGACTGTGATTTAGCGCTGTTCAAAACTGAAAGAGAAGCATTGCCGAGGGAAGCTTAAAACCAAGGATTCTACAGTGCTCTTTTCGCACGAGCATCAACATGGAGCTCCGGATGACGTAAGGTTGAAAGTACAGATGACTCTGAACCAGGCAAAGAAGAGGGCGCGAGAGGAAAATACGTTTATTTCCAAACTCTATTCAGAGGAGCTAGGTAGCTTGCATAATCGAGAGTACGACTTTATGACAGAAATGCCAGAGCAGCGAACAACGAAGAGGACGTTATACAAGCAGAGGGCAAAGTCGCAGGGAAGTGAGAGGGCTACAGAGACAAGAGAAGAGATTGAACTTAAAGCAGAGCTATTAACTATGAATAATGGCAGCAGTTTCCTGTTAAGCGACGATAAATCAGGAAACAGGATAACAGTTTTTTGTGGAAGAGCAGGGAGAGAGGTTCTAAGAAGTAAACGAGACTTTTTTATGGATGGTACGTTCAAGTGCTGTAGCAAACAGTTTTCACAGATATATAGAGTTCATGCAGATTTTGGAAGTAACAAAAATGAGATTAATATCGACCGAGTTGCATTTGAATTATTACCAAATAAAAGGAAAGAGACATACATCCAACTTTTCAGAAATGTGCTGCAAAATATTCCAGAATGTAACCTTACAGCCGGCCGCGGTGGTCTCGCGGTTCTAGGCGCGCAGTCCGGAACTGTGTGACTGCTACGGTCGCAGGTTCGAATCCTGCCTCGGGCATGGATGTGTGTGATGTCCTTAGGTTAGTTAGGTTTAAGTAGTTCTAAGTTCTAGGGGACTGATGACCACAGCTGTTAAGTCCCATAGTGCTCAGAGCCATTTGAACCATTTGTAACCTTACAAGTGTGACTGTAGATTTCGAGTCAGCAGCGATTTCTGCAGCTATACATATGTCACCAACTTCCTTAGTGCATGGACGCTATTTCCACATGAGAAAGTCTCTCTGGAGGAAAGTACAGGATCTTGGACTCACTCGCAAATATAAAGAAAATGAAGAAGTGAGACAACAAAATCGCATGTGTGTTGCACTGGCGTTTCTACGGCCTGAAGATGTATGTGATGGCTGGCTGGAGATACATTCACAGGCACCGGATGTTCCTAGGCTTTCTGATTTTTTCGACTATTTTGTAGAGAGATGGTTGAAAAATGAAGAAAACCCTATCAGCATTTGGTGCTGCTGCAAACGGCTCCATCGAACAACTGACTCCGTAGAGGGCTGGCATAGAGAAATTAATAATACGCTTTCCAAACCAAATCCTCAGATTAGTGATGTAATTACTTGCATGAAAACAGAAGCAGATAATTCAGCGTGTGCGTCAATGAGCAAAGAGCTGAGTATGGAAGGTAAAAGAAACGGGATGAAAGGCTGGAGAAAATATTGAAAAAATACGAGGAGGATGGTGAGATAAGGGCTTGTTTGAAGGCTATCTCCTACCTTCAAAACCTAGACTAAGTAATGTATCAGAATATGATATAAATAAAAAATATATGAAATGTAAATAGCGATCTTTAAAAAAATACAAAAAAACACAAAAAAAGAGATAAAAAATTGACGAAGCTTATAAGTTGATTTTAAACACGTCTAAATGACAATAAAATTATTTTGCCTTTTATCCAGTCCAAAGCCCGGATGAAGTGCGATGGGAATGAGATAATTTTTAAAAGCATAGGTATGTGATTTCTAACGCATCTAAACCCAAAGCGCCACTAGTCCCATGCCTCAGTAGTGTTTACAAATTAACAGTTAAAGTTAAGATACACTACACATGTGTGAAGATAATACCACTTACTGATACCGTGTAGTTAATAAGTGCACTTTTATGAAAATATATCTATAGACATTGACTGCTGTCTGGTGCTGTAAGAGAACCGAATCTTCTTTATGTACTGAAATATTCTAATTTCTCTGTGAAGTCTTATTTTGTTCTATCTACTGTCTATTTGTTGTTTATCTTACCAAGTGAGGTGAGCGCAGTGGCTAACCAGGGCTCAATCATCTGGCCGTCCATAGCCTACTGTATTTGGTTTTCGTTGTTTAAGCAAATGCTGCGAAGGTTCCTTAAAGAGGTCGTGGTAGCTTCCTCCCTCCCCCTCCCCCCGCCCCCACTCCCCCCTCCACCTCTTCTGTGACCAACAATCCGAGCGAAACCTAAATCTCTAATGACCACAACTGTGGACGTGACATGAAACACCAAACGCAAAATTGGTTTTCTACAGGTTGTAATGATGAATGATCAAATACTGAGCTAAAATTAAGCAAATCTTTGGAATGTAAAATTGCTTTTTGTGAGTTCCCATTCACTTTAGAAAGACGAGCACAAATGATGCAAAGATGAGACTCCTGAGCTATTTAAATGTTAAGTTATTGAATGACTTGGCGATATTCGCCGTAATCAATTTCGAGCTCACACAGAACTGTATTAATTTCCAATTTTGTTACCTACAAGTCGAATATTTTGTTCTGTTTCAGACTGAAGTTTACGCAGTGGTTTAGCTATGTATTTTGGAACCCAACGCGGGCTTCTGTCATCCTCACCAATTTCCATCCTCACAAAATCATTTATTTATTTCCTAATTCCAATAGGACCATTCTTCCGTTTGAGGTGCTGTCTAGGTAAGGTATTTCTGTTTACAGTTAGACTTTTGCCTTAGGTTTTAAGGTTTAAAAATTCAACCACCCTTGAAAACTTTTAACAGATTTACTAGTATATGCGTTGTTCAAACTCGTACCGCAACAATGATAGTACAAACTGTGATTTTTAGTTGAATCTGCCATCCAAGTTCTAAAAACATTCTCACGCTGTGGCTGATATAGGAGTCAGACGTTAACTGTTAGTTAACGCTTTTCTTTATTTCATTGTCTGTTAAACAAAAACGAATGAGTAATGTTTGTTTTTAAATTTTTTGTCACTTATTATTTTGATGCTCCACTGTTAGATTTCCAAGACAGTCAAAGATAACTGACAGACGTCAGAAAAGAAAATATTACTACTACTATTCATTGGATTTTTCCTCATTTGCTCTTTCTTCAACTAACACACTGTCTTCTTTTGCATGACAGTTATGTGCAAGATTTCCTACGTTTTCTTTAACACTTTCAGTTTTATCAAGAACCACCTCCTTAATAGGTTCTTAATTTTTGTTAGTCTCGTCAATTTTTTGATCATCTACAAATTCACTCTTGAACTATAATATTTTTGAGCCTTCCTTCACGTCCTTTGGGTCGATTGCTTCTCTGACGTATGTTTAACAAATTTCAGCATTGAACCAGCCAACAAATAGACCTTCAAAAACCTGACCGCAATTTACGTGTTTATTGATTTACTGATTTTGTGCTCCACTTGGGTAACGTCGCTGTGTACGTGTCCTAAACCAAATTTCTGCATAAATTAAGAGAAACTCTTTTCTTACTTTTAATCAGTAAGAACTCTCTACGTTAAAACAGATACATATCAGAACTAATAACACTGTAATCGTTACATGCAACATATAGTATGGCTAGTACCGTAGGGCTTGAGCATACTAGATCGCGTCCCCAGGGAATTAGTGGGCCCTTCATCGACCTATTCTGGGCGGAAATTTCACAGGGCGGAAAATTCACAGGGCGGAGAATACACGGGGGATTAGTATGCCCTTCTTCGACCATTTCTGGGTGGAAATTTCACAGGGCGGAAAATTTACAGGGCCGAGAATACACGACATAGTTCAAACTTACTTAAATCTTGATAACTGCCATTGTGGCAGCAGTAACCGATGTGACAACTGCACCATTTTTTTTTCTCTTTATTGTTATTTTCACACCTGATACAGGTAGGCCAGCAGCGGCATACTACGCCGTTCTTCAGCCACAGATATGACTAATGATACAAAAGGAGACAATCGAAAAGCGGACATGATGGATGTACAAACGTAGACATACAAAATTAAAACACACAGAGCCGTTCACGGGCGCAGTGTCCAAAATAAAAACGTTCAGAAACGTGGACATGCACGGAGATGACAGAGACGACACACGCGAACGATGGAGCACAAATGATGAAACAGTGGAACACTGGAACACGAACACAACGGCACACACAAACACTAGGCGATTATCTCCAGCGCGCGAAAGTTCACTATACGTGTACAAGTCCAGGGACCTGCCAAAAAGGGGAGAAGGTGGAGAAGGTAGAGGAGGAGGGAGAGGGGAGGGTGTAGATGCCAGTGGCAGAGAAGATGAGAGGGGGCGGATAGAAGGCAGGGGGGTTGGGGAGGCCTGGGAGAAAGGAGGAAGGGAGGAGGGAGAGAAGGGAGAGAGGGTACCCTTGGGAAAAAACACAGGGGGTGGACGAGGAGGATCAAAGTTGGTAGGAGGGGTAGATGGAGGGTAGGAGGGGGAGTTGGCGGAAGCCACCTTGGGCGAGGGTATGGAGAGTGGAAAGATGGAGAGCAGTTGGGATGTGGGAATGCAGGCGCGGCAGCTGACAGGGGTGGGAGAGGATGGGAAAGACAAGCGGGTGAAGGGGATCAAGTTTCTGGGAGATGTAGAGGATGCGTATCCATTTGAGGAAAAGGACTAGCTGCGGGAACAGGATGAGGTCATATATGATCCCCGCGAGGGATGGGAGGCGGATGCGATAGGCGAGGCGGAGTGCATGGTGTTCTAGGATTTGAAGGGATTTGTAAAACGTAGGAGGGGCGGAGATCCAGGCGGGAACTGCACCAGACACTTGTTGTCTTTTATAGGCGTTGCCGACTGCAGCGCTTGTTTACATATCTCTGTATTTGAAGATGCATGCCTATACCAGTTTCTTTGGCGCTTCAGTGTACATGTAAAACAAAGATATAAGCCTCAGCATTGCAATATCACCGAATTACATAAGTAGCCATATTTCAGAATATAAAATTAAACCCCTTTTCGCAGCATGTTACACTGCTAACTTTCTCAAAACAGTGCTGGCTTCATTATAACAAATTGCTACATTTTGCATACCTCACAGAAGTTTTGTGTCAAAACTGTATGTGATTGAACATTATAAGTTCTTTCTCTGAGCTCAGGACCCAAAAATACAACATAAAAACTTGTTAACACTAAGAAAAAAATTTTATTGCCAGTCAGAGTGTAATCCAGCATTGTGTATTACTGGCTCCCATAACGGAAATACTAGCTCAGCTATCGTTTATCTTGAAAAATATATCTAAATTATCAAAAATTCTCGTTTGTCTTTAACCGTCCGACCTGTACCAGTATGTCCATACACCAAGTTTTGGCAGAAACACCTGCACGGCGACGAAAAGTCCAAGGTTGTCGCGATCATAGTGATGGGAGAATTTCTCCAGCGGTAAGGAACTGCTTATCCGTGAGCACGGAAGGAAATAACAGTTAGAGAAAGACTGACCCCAAGACTTACATGGAGAAGTTTCAAATCAGCGCACAATCCAACGAGGAAATAAACTTCATTCTGGTATCTGAGAGTTCTATTCACCCTTCTAAAACACATGCACTGCTTTCCATAAACTAGAGAAAAAAGTTAATGATTCGACAAAGTCATTTGATAATAAAGTTGAATATAGCATTACCACAGCAATTCTGTAAGAAAATGAAATACGCAAAGAACTGGCGGTGAAAGCCCCCGCACGAATAAAGCAGCGTAGTGTGGAGCCTGCTGGTTGGAAAGGAAGACAGTTGGAACAGCCGACTTGGCTAAAAGATGACTGCCACTGGAAATCCATGGGCTAATTGGAGGCATCATAAACTCAGCCGGCAGTAACCCGATAGTTGGGCGTCTGCCCATCTGTTGTTCGTAGACCACTGCAGCGACTTCTAACTACAGTTTCAGCAGGCTAAAATTTCCACCAAAGACGGACAAGGAGTATGACAAGCGCTCATGACAATTAGTTGCAGCCGACAAGTTTCACCCCGAAGTACGAGCTGACTCTACTGCAGCCACCTAAGTTTCAGCACCACAAATGAAACGCATTGATGCCCTTACTCTT
The DNA here is from genome assembly GCF_021461395.2 of Schistocerca americana. Lineage (NCBI taxonomy): Eukaryota > Metazoa > Arthropoda > Insecta > Orthoptera > Acrididae > Schistocerca > Schistocerca americana. Next base: position 402,754,177 of record NC_060126.1, on the reverse strand, counting down.
CTGTTCTCTCGCAGTTCGTCATTCATTCCCGTAAATTCTTAGCAATTTCTTCTTCAAATTTAAGTTGTGAATTATTGATATTGGTTGACTTTTACGAATAATGACCTCCTGCTTGTGATAGTCTGTTTGTTGTGCCCATTTTCCTTCGTCTGTCATGCGTTAATTAGCAGAATTCCCTCACTGCATCTACAGATGTGTGTCGTTGTGACGTTAACTTCAATGATAATCCAATTTCTGCTAATCTCGAATACGGTCGTCTTTTTCTTGGAGGACCTATTGAATGGAATGAGCAGAAGAAAGATGAAAGTAATGAGGAGTAGCAGGAATGAGGGCAGCGATAAACATCAAACTTGGAGACCGTGAAACAGACGAAGTGAACGAAGCTATATACACATTGTAGACGAGAGAAGGAGGACATAAAAAACAGACTAGCACCGGGAAGAAGGGCCTTCCCAACCAAAAGGAGTCCACCAGCATCAAACATCGGCCTTCATTAGGGGAAGAAATTTGTGAGAATGTACATTTGGCGAAGGGTATTGTATGGTAGTGAATCATGGACAATGGTAAAACCGGAATAGAAGAAAATATAAAGGTTTGCGATGTGGTGCTACGGGAGGATGTCGAAAATTAGGTGAAATGTTAAGACAAGAAATGAGGAGGGTCTCTGCAAAATCGGCGAGGTGAGGAACCCTTGGAATACTTCTACAAGAACAAGGGACAAGATGATAGAACGTGTGTTAAGATACCACAGAATAACTTCTATGCCACGAGGGTGGTCTGAAAAGTTCTCGGAACGGAATAGAAAAAAAGTACTTACGTCAGTGAAACCTTCTTCATTTTTTACTAAACTCTCATTGTAGATTAATGAACTTGAGCCAACGATGTTCCAGTGCCTAGATCCCATCTCGAAACTGAGTTTCCTCCAGATCTGCGAAATAGTTGTCAACTCCAGCTATCAGTTCTTCGTTTGAAGTGAATCTTCCTTCACCAAGGAAAATTTTCGCTTTTGGGAAGTGATGGAAGTCTGACGGAGCCATATCTGGTGAATAAGGCGGGTGTGGCAGCAATTCATATCTTAGTTCGTGTAATTTTACCATGGCGAAGACATGTGTGTGCGGACGCGCGTCAAGAGTTGCGACACCCACCTTGCAGATAATTTTTCCACTTCTAATTCTTCAGGTGAAATGAGATATACCCTTTCAGATGACATCTAGCAAGCGTGAGCAATTTCACGCACTTTCAATGCACGATCCTTCATGACCATTTTGTGGAATTTTGAAATTATTTCTGAAGTAGTGGCACATCTTGGCCGACCACTGCGCGGATCATCATCTAAGCTCTCCGGTCCAATTTGAAATTCATTTGTCCACTTGGCAACAGTTGAATATGAAGGATCAGTTCCCCGGTGTATTTTGGAAATCGGCATGAATCTCCTTTGCTTTCACACTTTTCTTTACGAAGTACTTAATAACTGCTAGAATCTCGGTTTTTTTCCATCTTCGCAAATCAGTACGCGAGAACAAGAACAGAGCCACGTCACCGTCACAGCTCTCTTCCAAGAGCACTGACGTGGCACGTGTTTGCAAGGAACAGTCCAATATATACACTACTAGCCATTAAAATTGCTACACCACGAAGATGACGTGCTACAGGCGCGAAATTCAACCGACAGGAAGAAGATGCTGTGATATGTAAATGATTAGCTTTTCAGAGCATTCACACAAGGTTGGCGCCGATGGCGACACCTACAACGTGCTGAAATGATGAATGTTTCAAACCGTTTTCTCATACACAAACAGCAGTTGAACGGCGTTGCCTGATGAAACGTTGTTGTGATGCCTCGTGTAAAGAGGAGAAATGCGTACCATCACGTTTCCGCCTTTGATAAAGGTCGGATTGTAGCCTATCGCGACTGCGGTTTATCGTATCGCGTCATTGCTGCCCGCGTTGGTCGAGATACAATGACTGTTAAAATATGGAATCCGTGGGTTCAGGAGGGTAACACGGAACACCGTGTTGGATCCAAACGGGCTCATATCAGTAGCAGTCGAGATGACAGGCATCTTATCCGCATGGCTGTAACGGATCGTGCAGCCACGTCTCGATGCCTGAGTCAACAGGTGGGGACGTTTGCAAGACAATAACCATGTGCACGAACAGTTCGTCGACGTTTGCAGCAGCATGGACTATCAGCTCGGAGACCATGGCTGCGGTTACCCCTGACGCTGCATCACAGACAGGAGCGCCTGCGATGGTGTACTCAACGACGAACCTGGGTGCACGAATGGCGAAACGTCATTTTTTCGGATGAATCCAGGTTCTGTTTACAGCATCATGATGGTCGCATCCGTGTTTGGTGTCATCGCGGTGAACGCACAATGGAAGCGTGTATTCGTCATTGCCATTCTGGTGTATCACCCGGCGTGATGGTATGGGGTGCCATTGGTTACGACGTCTCGGTCACCTCTTGTTCGCATTGACGGCAATTTGAACAGTGGACGTTGCATTACTGAGAAATCAGTACCCAGAACAACCACCTCTGGCCGTAATAACGGCCTTGATACGCCTGGGCATTGAGTCAAACAGAGCTTGGATGGCGTGTACAGGTACAGATGCCCACGCACATTCTACACGATACCACAGTTCATCAAGAGTAGTGACTGGCGTATTGTGACGAGCCAGTTGCTCGGCCACCATTGACCAGACGTTTTCAATTGGTGAGAGATCTGGAGAATGTGCTGGCCAGGGAAGCAGTCGAACATTTTCTGAATCCAGAAAGGCCCGTACAGGCCCTGCAACATGCGGTCGTGCATTATCCTACTGAAATGTACGATTTCGCAGGGATCGAATGAAGGGTAGAGCCACGGGTCGTAACACATCTCAAATGTAACGTCCACTGTTCAAAGTGCCGTCAGTGCGAACAAGAGGTGACCGAGACGTGTAACGAATGGCAGATCATACCATCACGCCAGGTGATACGCCAGTATGGCGATGACGAATACACGCTTCCAATGTGCGTTCACCGCGATGTCGCCAAACACGGATGCGACCATCATGATGCTGTAAACAGAACCTGGATTCATCCGAAAAATGACGTTTTGCCATTCGTTCACCCAGGTTCGTCGTTGAGTACACCATCGCAGGAGCTCCTGTCTGTGATGCAGCGTCAAGGGTAACCGCAGCCATGGTCTCCCAGCTAATAGTCCATGCTGCTGCAAACGTCGTCGAACTGTTCGTGCAGATTGTTGTTGTCTTGCGAACGTCCCCATCTGTTGACTCAGTGATCAAAACGTGGCTGCACGATCCGTTACATCCATGCGTATAAGATGCCTGTCATCTCGAATGCTAGCGATACGAGGCCGTTGGGATCCAGCACGGTGTTCCGTATTACCCTCCTGAACCCACCGATTCTATATTCTGCTAACAGTCATTGGTTTGCGACCAACGCGAGCAGCAATGTAGCGATAGGATAAACCGCAATCGCGATAGGCTACAATCCGAACCATATCAAAGTCGGAAACGTGATGGTACGCATTTCTCCTCCTTACACGAGGCATCACAACAACGTTCCATCAGGCAACGCCGGTCAACTGCTGTTTGTGTATGAGAAATCGGTTGGAAACTTTCTCATGTCAGCACGTTGTAGGTGTCGCCACCGGCGCCAACCTTGTGTGAATGCTCTGAAAAACTAATCATTTGCATATCAAAGCATCTTATTCCTGTCGGTTAAATTTCGCGTCTGTAGCACGTCACCTTCGTGGTGTAGCAATTTTAATGGCCAGTCTGTAAGCTAGTAGTGTATGTTTATCATATCATTCTTCTTACCCTCCATTTACACCTGTTTCTTTCAGAATTAGTAAATTGTGCACCACTTTGTCATACGATTTTTCAAATTCGACACATGTTATTTCCTCATGCTACATGTTTTTATCATGACGTTTGCTCCCGCATATTCCCCCAGTGTATTTGAGAAACAAATGAGCAGTCTTCAGCGTTTCAGTTATGACATCATCAGACACGACCGAGATTCGGTAGGTTGTGCTTATATCAGGCGGGCGACAAACAGGCGACTTAGATAGGGGAAGCTCTACTAGTCACCTGATCACCCTGGAGGGAAATTAATCAACCGTACATGCCAAAATGCAACATCATGATGTGCTAAACTCTATCCTAATAAACCCACTTCGTGTTGCGTCTTCGATGAATCGCGAGTCGTGCAGCGCTTATGCAGGCTGGTTGCTTCTTCTCTGTTTTATTATGTTTTTCACTGGTGCACTACGTTCTGCCCTTGTAGGCCTAGTTATATTATCGTGACGTCTATCTCATCGCCTCGTCTGTAAGCCTCGCCCTGACGTGTGCTCACATCTGTAGCAAACAGATCGGCCTTATGTACGCTGCGCAGAGCAACTGCTTTTGGTCTCTTTTAGATCCTACTGAACATGGCTTTACTGAATATTTACAGTACTCGGCTTTATATGTTATTCTATTGAGCCACTCCATTCATCGAAAAGTTGTGATAACTTCGCATCGTACTCTTGTAGAAGACAACCACAGTACTGTCTTGGTCGTGGCAGCAGGATGAAGATTTCTTCAGTAAACAACACGCAAAACTTCACCGCGACAGAAGTCCTCTCCAGTTCACACGTATATCTAGTTTTAATTAGTTGTGGACGCTTTTCCACTTTTACATCAACTTTTCTTTTTCTAGTGGTCTGTTCACTCGTGAATCGTCGAAGATCAGCATCTAGCTGCGAAGTCCGCAAGTCATCCTAATGTGTGTGGCACACGGTAAATGACACTGTACATAAGAATAATTGGGGCTATTTAGCAGACGCAGTGAATTCTAGGCTGTGCAGTCACCGCCTGAATTCGACGTCCACGTGCGACACCACTCACAGAGTGCAGGTGGTAGCACCAGCACTGGAGGGTGTATAAAGGTTGTAAGGGTGACGAAGAAAACAGTGCAGTCGTTGTCATAATAAGGAAATGAAGCGACTTATCTGACGTCCAGAACGGCGTGATCACTGGCTTCCGGGCCAAGAGTGGAAGCATTTCCGCATCGGCTAAGTCTGCAACTGTTCGCGTACCGCCATGGTTTACATATGCCGCCCATGGCAAAATGACGCTACCCAAAACCGGAGCTTAGCCAACTGTGGTGCACCATGGGCCATACGCGACAGGGATGAACGACGGCTGCATAGGTGTGTACGGGCTAATAGACGTGCAACTGTCTAGCAATTGATCGCCCAGATGAACCAACAGTGTCTTGTCAACTGCCGATCAGCGAACGTTACCGAGTATGGGCCACCGCAGCGGGCGTCTTGCTCATGCAGGCAAGCTGACTGCTAATAATTTTTTTATACCACGGGGCCACAGTTATGATATATTTCTTTAAAGTCAGTATCGCCATTAGACTGTTACTTATTTACAGTGTTACATTTACACTTACACAATCATGATTTTGGCTTCAAAGTGCCATTGTCAAGTGTTTCCTGAAAGCAGATTAGACAATGATACTAAAATATATAACAAGTGATATAACCATATAAGAATCCAAATTAGTATCACAACTTTTTAATACATAAAGTACTAGGATATATGAATCCACACAGAGAATATACTGATACACACCGAAGCCTTACCTTCACTTTGGACACATCATTGCCACACAATCCCCTAACATATGCCATATTTGGTCCTAGCTTTATCATTTTAAAGTGTCCATTTACCATAGGTGTATCTTAATTGAAAAAAAAAAAGAAAAGCCATTCACTCCACATTTTCATTCTTTTTCCTTTACTAGTTACCCTTTTGTCTCCCCCCCCCCCCTCCCTCTACATCATCTTCTTCTTCATTTCAATAGTCATTATAACCCCCTCCCTCCATCCATCCTTCTACACTTCCTCCATTACCCTTACACTCCACATGCGTACAATCTTCAATGAATGATTCATAGTATTCTTGACCTTGTGTTTCTTCTCAATTGTTCATTACCTCTCTAAGAAGTACCTATGATCAATAATGTTACATTTATCTTTGTTGTTAAGAAATAGGAATTAACCCACTTGGGGCTTTCATATGTGGTATTTGATTAAGTTGTTAACATTACTATGTCATCTTTACATCATTTGGTAAGATGTCACTACTATAACATGTAAATAAAATTTGTAGCACCAAGATTGCCGCCATATGTATCAATACCACGGTGCACTCACGTTTGTAATTTTATCTCATCAACCATTAACAAATACTAGGATATCCCTACTCTTTATATTATGTTAAATTTAAACGTGCTGTTTAACATGGAATCGTTTGATTCTTTTATTTGCTTAAATGCTTTCATGTACAAAACATGTTTCACATATCTGTGTCATTTCCACTTATTCCTAAGTAATATTCTACCACATATAGTAGGTTTTACATGCCTGATGATAAGTACATCATAAATATCTCTTCAAACCTCACTGGTTAATTAATGAGTGAGTAGAATAAGTAATTGCACTTTATTGTATTAATTCTGAATTGAGGCAAAATTACACAACTTATAGTTGGCCATGTGTTAATTTCATGTACAAAGCTGTATATTTACCTACTAAAATGTACTTTAAACAATGTCTGTGATTAGCTGGACTGTTATATTTATGGATGCAGTGAATATTATCAAGAGGTTTGTTACTGTTTATGTTTATGAGCAGGCAACTTCATTGTATACAAGATAAACAGGTACAGCAAAGATGTAACAACTACCAAAGAAAATAAATTGCTCCTAACCTTTCCTATCCTACTGGAGACTGAATCCAAAGATTAAAAAAAAAGGAATTTATTTGACCAAGACAATTTGACACTTAGCCAACTGTCATTCAGTCAAGATGGTATAATCAGTGATGAAACAAAGCAGTAGGCTCCGCCAGAAATATCGGCTCTTAGAGAATGTGTCTAATAGTGTATTTTAATATGACACTACGCCTTCTTAGGCAATTTATAACACTTGTAAGTAAGCATTATAAATATGGATTCTTATACGGCTATATCACTTGTTATGTATTTTACTGTTATTGCCCAATCTGCTTTCAGAAAACACTTCATAATGACACTTTGAAGCCGAAATCATGATTGTGTAAGTGTAAATGTAACACATGTCTGAAAGAAACCCTGCAACAATTGTCGGAAGATTCAAGGCTGGAGCAGGGAGCGTTATGGGCTGGGGAATGTTTTCTAGGCATTCCCTAGGTGATCTCGGCATTCTGGAAGGCACAGTAGATCGACAAAAGTATGCATCTATCCTTGGATGACCACGTCCACGTCACATGCTGCTAGTTTTTCCTCGGCACAATGGTATCTACCTGCAGGATAATGTGACAAGTCACACAGGTCGTAATGTACGTACGTGGCTCGAAGGGCACCAGGGTGAGTATACTGTACTCCGAACTATCCGGATTTAAAGCCAATTGAGAATCTGGAGGACCAACTCCACTGAGCTGTTCGCAGTATGGATCCTCAGCCGAGAAGCCGAGCGCTGTTGGCCATGGAACAGCAGTCGGCATGTCTTCACATCCCTGTTGATACCTTCCAGAACCTCTCTGACTTTCTTCCTGCAAGTCTCACCGCGGTATACGCTGCAAAACGTGGTTATTCGGGCTTTTGACAGGTGGGTACATTACTGTGACTGCACAGTGTACTGTTGTGGAAGCTGAATAACACATACCGGACGAAGGATGGAGGACATAAAAACCAGACTAGCTCAGAAATATTTATCAACCATAAAGAAAATAAAATTCTAACACTAAATGATAGCATCACAAGCAAAGTTAAATTCTATAAGAGATATGTAGATGACACCGTCATTCTATTTGATGGCACAGAGGATGAAGTGACAAACCTTTTTAACAAATTCAATAGCCTACATAAAAATATTCAATTCACCCTTGAACAGAAAGAAGACAACACCATACCTTTTCTTGACACAAAAATATCAAAACAGAACCAAAAGGTAGCTTTCAATGCTTACAGAAAAGCTACTGGCACTTGCACCACTATACCAAACTCCTCAACACATCCCTCCTCTCACAAAAAAGCTGCTTATAGATCAATGCTGTACAGAGCACACAAATTTCCACTTCAACATACAGAACTCCAACAAGAAATAGAAACCATAACATATACTGCAATAAACAATGGACATGACCCTCTCTAATAAATACCAAGTCACAACACATAAAAAATAAACTGAACAAACAACACCAAACTACACTCACGACTGACAGTGCCCCAGCAGTCAAACATGTAGAAACGCCATATCTTGGAACAGTATCTGGCAAATTAGCAAAACTATTCAAAAACATAGAAGTAAAAATCAGCTTCAGCACCAACAACAACCTAAGTAGGAAGCTTATTCACAATATAAAACCACCAGATACAAGTCTTGATGCATCTGGCATTTACAAAATTACCTGCAGCCAATGCAATAAATATTATATCGGCCAAACAGGCAGAAATTTCAGAACCCGATTCAAAGAACATTTAGATTGCTACAGGCTTGATAAATGTAACAAATCAGCATTAGCAACTCACATTAAAGACGCAGGCCACCCTTTGAAAATTGTAGACAACCTCGAAATTTTACACAAAATAGGTAAAAGTAAAAGAATGGATATCTTGGAAGAAATGGAAATTTTCGTACATAACACAAAGCATGGAGATAACATTCTTAATGAAATAACCGAATTCAAAATCTCAAAATTCTTCAACAGTCTTAAGCCAGTTCTAATACAATAGATTCAAGATATGTTAATGTAAATAATTGACTACAAATCTGTCAGTACCAAGAATATGATACAAAACCTCGATAATCGAGACAGACTCAAATGCTACAGTCCGCCATCTTGTGTTGTGTGTATAACATCGAAGCAATTTGTGCAGTGAATTACGTTGGCAAACAGTGACATATATAATGTGCGATAGTGTAATGTCAATCAACAGCTCCACCGCTATACCAGCGATGCAAGTGAAGCAGCAAGATGATGAAATTGTAAGTGATCAACTGTCATATAAAAGCCTTTCACACTATTTTCGTAACACATAACTGATGCAAATCTATCTGCATCCTATACAGGCTGTGATCCACATAATCAACCACAAGGAAGAAAACCAGCAGAAGACATCACTGATTTCGATTTCTAGCCATACACTGCCCCCCTCCTTCCCCCAAATGCCACACCAGCAGCTACAGTAAAAAACAATGGACAAGAAGTTCTAGATTAATCTACTTTAAGACTGTTTATTTCTAAGTAACATTTCTCTATATGGATGTATGTATGTATGTACAAACGCCTGAAGATGAACAGAACACGTTCGAAAGGCGTTGCATTATGTTAGATTAAGAATAAAATAAAAAGCGAATGGTAGCAGAAACTTGAAAAAAATTAAATGTCGTGTGGCTAGGGCCTCCCGTCGGGTAGACCGTTCGCCTGGTGCAGGTCTTTCGATTTGACGCCACTTCGGGATGAAATGATGATGATTAGGTCAACACAACGCCCAGTCCCTGAGCGGAGAAAATCTCCGACCCAGCAGGGAATCGAACCCGGGCCCTTAGGATTGACATTCCGTCACGCTGACCACTCAGCTACCGGGGCGGACAGCAGAAACTTGAAATAAATAACAGACTACCTCTGTCAGAGAGGGCACCCCTGACCAAAAGAAGTCTGCTAGTACCAAAATTCACCCTTTATTCGAAGTTTATGAAAATGTGCGTTTGGAGCAAAGTATTCTATGAGAGTAAACCTGTGGAAAACAGGAAAAGATGTGGTGCTGCAGAAGCATGTTGAAAATTAGGTGGACTGATAAGGAATGACGAGGTTCCCCGCGAAATCGGCGAATAGAGGAACCTTTGGAAAATCTCAACGAAAAGAAGCGACGGAGCGATAGAGGGTGTGTTTAGGTATCAAGCAATAACTTTCATGGTATTGGTTGGAGCTATAGAGAGTTGGTATGTTGATTTGGAGGAGGGGACCAACCAGCGAGGTCATCGGTCCCATCGGGTTAGGGAAGGGTGCGGAAGGAAATCGGCCGTGCCCTTTCAAAGGAACTATCCCGGCATTTGCCTGAAGCGATTTAGGGAAATCACGGAAAGGCTAAATCAGGATGGCCGCACGCGGGTTTGAACCGTCGTCCTCCCGAATGCGAGTCCGGTGTGCTAACCACTGCTCCACCTCGCTCAGTGCTATAGAGGGTAAAAGCTTTAGGGAAGGAGAGAGACTGAAATATATCCAACAAATAAATGAGAACGTTGGGTGTATGTGCTACTCTGAGATGAAGAGGTTAGCACAGGAGAGGGAGTCGCATTGGGTCGCATCAAACCAGTCAAATGACGAAGCGAGAAAACAGCCACCAGAGACCAAGCGTCGCTCACATCAAACTGTAAAACAACCCTCAACTCTCTATACAAATGAATCATGCTTATCTTTCAGGTATCGAAGTGAACTATTTGAAACAAAATGAGCGGGTAACTATCAGTTCTTTCCGATGCAATAAATTTTGTGCACATTCACTGAAATTTATTTACACTACTGGCCATTAAAATTGCTACACCACGAAGATGACGTGCTACAGACGCGAAATTTAACCGAGAGGAAGAAGATGCTGTGATATGCAAATGATAAGCATTTCAGAGCATTCACACAGGTTTGGCGCCGGTGGCGACACCTACAACGTGCGGACATGAGAAAGTTTCCAGCCGATTTCTCATACACAAACAGCAGTTGACCGGCGTTGCCTGATGAAACGTTGTTGTGATGCCTCGTGTAAGGAGGAGAAATGCGTACCATCACGTTCCCGACTTTGGTATGGTTCGGATTGTAGCCTATCGCGATTGCGGTTTTTCGTATCGCGACATTGCTGCTCGCGTTGGTCGCAAACCAATGACTGTTAGCAGAATATAGAATCGGTGGGTTCAGGAGGGTAATACGGAACACCGTGCTGAATCCCAACGGCCTCGTATCGCTAGCATTCGAGATGACAGGCATCTTATACGCATGGCTGTAACGGGTCTTGCAGCCACGTCTCGATCACTGAGTCAACAGATGGGGACGTTTGCAAGACAACAACAATCTGCACGAGCAGTTCGACGACGTTTGCAGCAGCATGGACTATCAGCTCGGAGACCATGGCTGCGGTTACCCTTGACGCTGCATCACAGACAGGAGCTCCTGCGATGGTGTACTCAACGATGAACCTGGGTGAACGAATGGCAACACGTCATTTTTCGGATGAATCCAGGTTCTGTTTACAGCATCATGATGGTCGCATCCGTGTTTGGCGACATCGCGGTGAACGCACATTGGAAGCGTGTATTCGTCATCGCCATACTGGCGTATCACCCGGCGTGATGGTATGATCTGCCATTCGCTACACGTCTCGGTCACCTCTTGTTCGCATTGACGGCACTTTGAACAGTGGACGTTACATTTCAGATGTGTTACGACCCGTGGCTCTACCCTTCATTCGATCCCTGCGAAACCCTACATTTCAGACGGATAATGTACGACCGCATGTTGCAGGTCCTGTACGGGCCTTTCTGGACAAAGAAAATGTTCGATTGCTGCCCTGGCCGGCACATTCTCCAGATCACCCACCAATTGAAAACGTCTGGTCAATGGTGGCCGAGCAACTGGCTCGTTACAATACGCCAGTCACTTCTCTCGATGAACTGTGGTATCGTGTTGAAGCTGCATGGGCAGCTGTACCTGTACACGCCACCTGAGCTCTGTTTGGCTCAATGCTCAGGCGTATCAAGGCCGTTATTACGGCCAGAGGTGGTTGTTCTGGGTACTGATTTCTCAGGATGTATGGACCCAAATTGCGTGTAAATTTAATCACATGTCAGTTCTAGATTAATATATTTGTACAATGAATACCCGTTTATCATCTGCATTTTTTCTTGGGGTAGCAATTTTAATGGCCAGTAATGTATTTGAGGAGGACACGTTTACATCTCACCGGACAAGTCAGAAAAAAGTTGTAATTTTTAGAATCTGGCCCCTTGTCGGCTACGTTTCTGACGTCGCCCGTGATTAGTACGTATTCGACGTTCTGTGGCTTGTTGTATTACGGAATACAAGCAGAGAGAAGCATGCGACAGGATTTTGATGTATCCAGATCTGATTTGCGGTGTTTGGGACATCGCTATCGAAGGCGTTGCCTGTGCGACTTCAGAATTTAACCACGAGGACAGAAGGTGCTCGTCTCGACTGTCGAACTGCAAAACCGCCTCTGAATGAGTCAAGTGAGAGAGGCTTAATTTGAAGATTGTGACGTCTCGTCTGTGCCGGAGACTTCGACGTGCCCGCTATCGGGAAGCCGCAGCAGCTCGTCGGCTTGCCTTTCTTCACGGTGCCTACGAGCCCTTTCGTGTTCAAGCAGACATGACTTTGCCCCAGTAAACGACACGGGCGAGGAGCCGACTTTACTGAACAGAAAGCGTAACGAGCCATCTCTGTGGTTGGAGACACAGTTTCTCTTGTACAAGTAACGCAGGCTTCACACTGCTTTACAGAATATGTACACATGTAGGCTGCCGTACTACAATGAAGGTCGCGTTACGCAAAACGTGTGTGAGGCCTGGCAACAGTTGGCAGACACAGCTACAATGTTAACCAGTTGATTTTGTCTGGCGCAAGGCTAGAATTATGTTTACATTTCGCCGACATTCTACACAAACACACACATTTGTCTCCTTCGGCATGCAACTCTGTAATGATCGTTCAACAGTATAAAATGATGCAAGATGTCCGAAATTATGTGGGAAACGTGACTAAGCTACAGCAAAATCCGGGTAATACAAAGCATGTACAAGAATCAATAGCAGACAGTAAGAATGGAAGACCAAGCGCGAAGTGCTCGGATTATCTACATCTACATCTACGTGATTGCTCTGCAATTCACTGGCAGAGGGTTCAATGAACCATTTTCAAGCTGTCTCTACCGTTCCACTCTCGAACGGTGCGCGGGAAAAACGAGCACTTAAATTTTACTGTGCGAGACCTGATTTATCTTATTTTATCGTGATGATCATTTCTCCCTGTGCATGTGGGTACCAACAGAATGTTTTCGCAACCGGAGGAGAAAACTGGAGATTGAAATTTCATGAGAAGATCCCGTCGCAACGAAAAACGCCTTTGTTTTAATGATTGTCACTCCAATTCACGTATCATGTCTGTGGCACTATCTCCCCTACTTCGCGATAATACAAAACGAGCTGCCCTTCTGTGTACTTTTTCGATGTCAGCCGTCAGTTCCACCTGATGCGGATCCCACACCGCACAGCAATACTCAAGAATAGGGCGGACAAGCCTGGTGTAAGCAGTCTCTTTAGTAGACCTGTTGCACCTTGTAAGTGTTCTGCAATGAATCGCAGTTTTGGTTTGCTCTACCCACAATATTATCTATGTGATCGTTACAACTAAGGTTATTTGTAGCTGTAATCCCTTAGTATTTAGCTCAATTTACAGCCTTCAGATTTGTGTAATCGAAATTTAGCGGCTTCCTTTTAGTACTCATGTGAATAACTTCACACTTTTCTTTATTCAGGGTGAATTGCCACTTTTCGCACCATAAAGATACCTTATCTAAATCGTTTTGCAATTCGCTTTGGTCATCTGATGACTTTACGAGTCGGTAATGACAGCATCATCTGCGTGGAAATGAGGGTACGGCATTATGGGCCGCGAATCCCCCATTCGGGGAAGTTCGGCCGCCGAGGGCAAGTACTTATTGCATTCAACGCCTCATTGGGCGACTTGCGCGTCGAACATGGGGATGAAATGATGATGAGGACAACACAACTCCCAGTACCTGAGCGGAGAAAATCTCCTGTCCCAGCTGGGAATCGAACCCAGTCTCCTTGACGGAGGATTCCGCAGCGCTGACCACTCAGCTAACTGGGCGGACAGCATCAGCTGCAAACAATCTAAGACGGCTACTCAGATTGTCTCCTACGTCGTTAATATAGATCAGGAACAATAGAGGGCCTATAACACTTCCTTGGGGATCGCCGGATATTACTTCTGTTTTACGCGATGACTTTCCGTCTATTACTACGAACTGTGATCTTTCTGACAGCAAATCACGAATCCAGTCGCACAACTGAGGCGATATTCCATAGGCACGCAGTTTAATTAGAAGACTCTTGTAAGGAACGGTTTCGAAAGTCTTCTGGAAATCTAAAAATATGGAATCAATTTGACGTTCTCTGTCGATAGCACTGATTACTTCATGAGTATAAAGAGCTGGCTGTGTTTCGCAAGAACGATAGTTTCTGAATCCGTGCTGACTATGTATCAATAAAGCGTTTTCTTCGAGGTACTTCATAATGTTCGAATACAGTATATGTTCCAAAACCCTACTGCAAACCGACGTTAAAGATATGGGCCTGTAAAATGGAATAAGAGACGTATTCTTTCGCCCCTACTATTCAGTTTTTAAGAGTTGTATTAAAATTCAGGTTGAAAGGATATCATTGATAAGATATACTGACGACGTTAATATCCTCAGTGAAAGTGGAGTATAATTACAGGATCACTCCAATGAGTACAGAACATGGTTTGAGAGTAAACCGAAGAAAGACGAAAGCAACGACAAATAACAGATATGGGATTACCAATTAACTTAATACCAAAACTGGTGACCACGAAGCAGACGAAGTTAAGGAATACTGCTATCTTGAAAGACAATAATAGTGACGGGCGAAGCAAGGACATAAAAAGTAGAAAGAGGTCATTTCTTTCCAAAAGGAGTCTACTAATCTCAAACATCGGCCTTAATTTGAGAACTACATTTCTGAGAATGTAGCTTTGGGTTTGGTTTTGGGTTTGGGTTGTTTGGGGAAGACACCAAACAGCGAGGTCATCGGTCTCATTGGATAAGGGAAGGATGGGGAAGGAAGTCGGCCGTGCCCTTTCAAAGGTACCATCCCGGCATTTGCCTGAAGCGATTTAGGGAAATCACGGAAAACCTAAATCAGTATGGCCGGACGCGGGATTGAACCGTCGTCCTCCCGAATGCAAGTCCAGTGTGCTAACCACTGCGCCACCTCGCTCGGTAATGTAGCTTTGGAGCACAGATCTGTATGTTACTCAAACCCGGAAAAGAAGAAAACAGAAGCGTTCGAGATGTGGTGCTTTAGAAGGGCGTCGAAAATTATGTGGACTGGTAAGGAGTGAAAAAGTTCTCCGCAGAATCGGCGAGGAAAAAAAACACACAGAAAGAGCTGGCGAGAACAAGGGACAGGATGTCGGGACATGTCTTAAGGCTTTAGAGAACAGTTTCCATGGCCCTAGATGGAGTTGTAGAGGGTAAAAACTGTAGGAAAAGACAGAAGGTGGAACGTATCCAACAAATAAGTGGGGACGTTGAGTAAAACTGCTATTCTGAGATGAAGAGGGAGGCACACGGAGGGATTTAGCGGCGGGCCGTATCACCTCACACAGAAAACGCATGACTCAGTAATAATAATAATAATAATAATAATAATAATCTTCCTCTTACCATTGACCTATAAGATCTTGTCTAAGGCGCTTTTAAAAAGAGCAGAAGAAATACTTGACAAACACCTAGGAGAGTATATGGCTGGATTTATGAAGGGAACGTCATGTGCAGAACAAATGTTAAACTTAAAGAACATAACAGAAATGCGGAAAATCAGGAACTTAAAATATATAATTACTTTTGTGGATTTCAAAAAAGCCTATGATTCAATTGACAGAAATACACTGCTTGATATCTTAAAATAATTGGGAATCGATACTAAAACAACTAAAATAAATAAAGGAACTTTGACAAATACAAAATCGAAAGTAAAATTTAGCAGAGAGCTCTCAAAATCGTTTGAAATAAAGTCAAGTGTTCGACAGGGAGATGGTTTGTCACCTCTGCTTTTCAACTGTGTGTTAGAGAAGATAGTTCGAGAATGGAGGAGGCCATCAATACTAAAGTGATTCAACTATGAACAAATCCAAAGAAGATCACTGTCGACTGTTTAGCCTTCGCAGATGACGTAGCATTGATTACAGATTAGCTAGACAACGCCCAAGAACAAATAAGAGAAGTGAAAAAACAAGCAGCCAAAGTAGAACTAAAAATATCCTTTGAAAAAACTAAGTTCGTGACAAACATCTGTGATGCTCCTCAAAATATTGCAGTTGACAACAATACAATATACAAAACAGATTTCTTTAAATATGTAGGATAGTGGATTACATATAGTGCAAAAGAAAAGACAGATATAGAAACTAGGGTGCACAAAATGGAAAGAGTGTTTCATATGACCAAAAACGTTCATAACAAAAAATCCTTGTCCTGTAACACGAAATTAAGACACTACCAAACAGTGGCCAGACCTGAAGCTCTGTATGCGGCAGAACACAAACTAACAAGAAATGGAGAGCTTGAGAAACTAGAGAAGGTTGAAAGAAGAATTTTAAGGAAAATACTGGGAGCTAAAAGAAGCGATATTGCTGACTACAGGTTAAGATCAAACAGAGAGCTATAGTTGAAAACTGAAACACTAACAGATGTAATGAGGAAGAGAAGACTACAGTTTTATTCACATTGCTCATTAGCTACAAATCCAAGCCCCATGGTTCATAGAGACTGAAAAGGAGATGGAAAACGCTGGAATTAGACTAGACACAATAGAAAACAGAACACATTTCAGAAAGGCAGTTCAAAAGACAGAATTTCAGGAGAGAAAGAAAACAACTAGACGAAAGTGGAATCAAGAAGAAAGGGAACAACATTCTAAAAGGAAGAAGGAAATTTGGAAACTACGGAAATCTAATACAACGAAGAGTAGCCAAAGTTGATTCATCGTACCCTCCAAATGGGTTGTTCGAAAGAAGAAGAAGAAGAAGAAGGACAGTGAGGTAACTGCCTAAGGAAATCCAACTAATTCAATGTTTCCAGACGTTCGAGAAGCTTTTGATGCAGTACGAAACGGAAGCCTTCTAAAGAAAAAACATTTTTATGTGATGCCTAACCTGGTTTGCCAGTGGGTCGAAAATTTCGTGACATGTAGGGCGCTGCGCATTATCCTAAGGGAGAGTCGTTTACAGACCTAGATCTCAATGTAGGAAAATGATAAGCTATGGGCCTCTCTACACACAGTATCGTGTCACAACAAGGAAGAGAGATATGAAGTGACAACACCACATAGGCAGAGTTTTAGGTAAAGCAAATGGCAGGCAATGACTACTTGGAAACAGCAGTTTGCTTTCGACAGAGACCGCTTACAAAACACTTGTGCGGCTCGTACTTGAACACTGCTCAGGTGTGCAGGATCAGGTCGCATTAGGGGGGGGGGGGGGGGGGGGAGGAGACATCGAACGTATGTAAATAAGTGTTATTACTGGAATAAGGTCAGGCTGTTATGCAAACAACTGTTTTTTTTTCATGTAAACTGAAACATGTTTGTGATTCTTAATTCAAATCTTAATTTTGTACATTATTGGGGTACGTAGAACCTCTGTACATTACCAGGTACTGGTAGGTTGCCTTCTTGCAAATTTAGCTTCTGAAAATCCTTTTTCATCTGCATTCCCATAAGTTCTTGAGAAGAACACACAAACGCAACAACTATTTTCTGTAACTTCGTTCGCAAATAACACATTTCAGCTCTAACAAAATACAGTGTTAATGTTGCTGCTCAACAGCGTGTATGTGTACTGTTTCCTCTTCTCTACAACTTTGTGAATACGGAGGGAAAAGGATTTTCGAAAGCTAAATTTGCGTATGACAATCTACCAGTATCCGATAATGTACAGTGTTCTACATAACCCAATAACGTAGAAAATTAAGATTTTAAGTAGCTCTGAATCTGCACTCTCAGGTGTCCAATCTTTGTACGGGATGTCAATTACTGAACCACATAAAAAAACGTAAATTAGTTACAAACTGTGGTGTCACCGCCAGACACCACACTTGCTTGGTCCGTTAGTATACGGTGGACCCGCGTGTCGCCACTGTCAGTGATAGCAGACCGAGCGCCACCACACGGCAGGTCTAGAGAGACTTACTAGCACTCGCCCAGTTGTACAGCCGACTTTGCTAGCGATGCTACACTGACGAAGACTCTCTCATTTGCCGAGAAGATAGTTAGCATAGCCTTCAGCTAAGTCAATTGCTACGACCTAGCAAGGCGCCGTATTCAATTGATATTTATTGTATGAAGCATGTATCATCAAGAGCGATGTTCTACAATTATGGATGAAAGTTAAGTATTCCAGAAGCTACGTACTTTTCTTTATAGCATTCATTACGTATCCTGTTTCAGACCTCACGCCAGCCTGCGTGAGTTTAGGCGCGTGCCTTTCGGCTTCCTCTCATTGTGTCTAGGCTGTCTTGTCTAGACACAACACAAACTACGGCGTGCACACACTATATTCAACATGTAAACGTCACTACAGATATTCCGATTTAGGTTATGACATTTTCGAAATGCCTGCCGTCATTGGTGATGATGTGGTGCAGACAACAGCGAAATTCTCCATGACGCGCTGAAATGCCGGAACATCTATCCTGTCGATGACCTCCTGAATGGCTGTTTTCAGCTCATATGTGCTTTTGGGATTACTGCTGTACACCTTATAGCCCCACTTACGTCCCCACAAAAATGAGTCGCATGTGTTCTGATTCGGAGAATACGGCGACGAATCGCGGCCTTTGCCAATGGCCTCTGAGTACCCCAGAGCCAGAATGCGATCCCCAGAATGATCCTCCAGGACACCAAACACTCTCCTGCTTCGATGGGGTCGAGCTCCGTCTCGCATGAGTCACATCTTGTCGGAATCAGGGTCAGTATGGATAAAGGCGATGAAATCGTCTCCCAAAACATTCACGTACTGTTCCGTAGTCGCCGTGCCATCAAGGAATATCGCACCGGTTATTCCGCGACTGGACATTGCACACCACACGGTCACTCGTTTAGGAAGAGACTTCTCGATCGCGAAATGCGGATTCTCAGTGCTCCAAACGCGCCAATTTTGCGTAGTGACGAACCCATACAAGTGGGCTTCGTCGCTAAACCCAACCATGTATGCACATACTAATTCCCATCATGCCCCGCGGCCAACCGTGCAATTTGGACCTCCTAACGCAAACCGTTCAGAAGTTACGATGATTTTATATCAGATAGTTCAATAATCGTCACCTCTCACGAACACGTAATTGTAACCGAAGATATCAACTTAAATTTTTTAAACAATAGGCCTTCTGTACCAAAATTCATCCTCATGTTTCCCTGCTCAAGCTTTACACTGATTCCATTTGCGTCTATTCACCATACAACAGACCGAGCGGGGTGGCGCAGTGGTTAGACACTGGACTCGCATTCGGGACGACGACGGTTCAATCCCGCGTCCGGCCATCCTGATTTAGGTTTTCCGTGATTTCCCTAAATCACTCTAGGCAAATGCCGGGATGGTTCCTCTGAAAGGGCACGGCCGACTTCCTTCCCAATCCTTCCCTAATCCGATGAGACCGATGACCACGCTGTCTGGTCTCCTTCCCCAAACCAACCAACCAACCAACCATACAACAGACACTCATACGTTTATCGATATATTCGCACTCACATCTCCAAACAGATTGATTGACATCGATCAGGTTTCGACACCTGGATTGTCTGCTCATGATGTTATAATCTTAACTTACTCTTTCGTATAACCAAAGAACAAATAGCAGGAGGCGACTTTTAGAGACTTTTAGCTCATGAATAGGGGAAAGACTGCTATGGATGGGCAACGTAAGGAAAACGTTTAATAAAATCCTTGGATATTTTGATAAATATTTTATTTTCAACACAACTTGAACATTATGTTTTGCATTACACTATAGTAGACACAGAAGTCTGAATATTCACGCTTAATGGAATATTTAAAGAATAAAAACATGTGTCCTAGGTCCAATCAAGCCAACTGGTTTCCGTCTTTGCGCCAGGCAGTTTTCCATGAAGAGCGTAGAGTATAATAGCTGTAAAAATTTTCACTTTCAGGAGTTTTTTTATTGGAATCTGAAAACGAATAACGTGCATTCGAAAGGAGGCTTAAAGTAAAATTTTCGCCTTCGAAGGTAAAAGAGCCAGATCTGATTGATTACCAAAAAATTTACAGACTACTAGAAAACATATAACGAAAACCATTACTTAAATTTTGTTTACGGTGGCCTACTTAGGTCTAAGATTAGGAAAAATTCGAAGTGTCTCATTCAAGGCAACTTGTACGGCATCACTTGACAACACCTAATCTCCGTGCACTCCACATACAGTTGTGAATATGAAAAAATGGTGTGAATTGCTCGTACTTTTGAGTGGTAGTTGCAGAAATGTAATCACTTTTACCATACCACTGCGGCGTTTCAATCATTAATACTAGTTGAACATAGAGAAAATCTTATCTTAGTTCACTGCCGCTTTGTGTCTTCGTGTAAAAACTCAGAATGAGGTAGTGACTTGCTGGCAACTCGGGGTACCCTTAAATTCCGCTAGAATGCGTCTGTTGTGAGTATCCATAGAGAAATCGAGCCATCCCATCGATGGAGTGGGCCCATCAATAGCAAGCTTCCCCCATGTTTGAACTTAACATCTGACGCCTATGATATTTCTTGGCAGACACCGGCAGGAAATACTTTCGACGTAAATAATGAAGAAGTCAACTTTACTGAGAGACTCTATAATCTATACGACAAACAAGCCCCTCTAAAAAGAGGAGAGAACCTGCACTATGTCTTACAGACCGCCTCAGATATCTTATGGGTGTTAGAGATGCAACACACAGGCCATACAAACGTCATCCGACCTCTGATAATCATCTCATCGAAGAATGAAAACCTCAGGTGCGCTCATTCGCTGACTAACGCCTTTAACAGAATTGCCACCCTGTGCAAAAATCTACGAGGTCTCGAAACAGGCTAGCCCAAATCTGCAGCGGAACCTCTGGTGCATACTGAGGATCTCAAAAGATATTTCGCCACGCCGACATCTTTACTTGAGCAAAGAACAAGGCGCAAACCACCTATTCCCTTAAAACATCAGTGGTTGGTACAAAAGAAAATTTTTTTCTATAGCCGGTAAGAACTAACGCGGTCCGGAAGTCAATTGCACAACTTCGTACGGCAGCGCCGGAGCACGATAATATCACGGTGCAAAGTAATGAAAATTTTTAACCATTCTCTGACCTCCAGCATCTTTCCATCAGCCTGGAAGTAGCGAATCCATTACCCAAAACGAGTCTGCCAAAGAGTCTTACCACTACAGGCCCACTTGCGTCCTGCCAATATTTCCAAGGCTTTAGCATATATAGCTCCCGAACAGCTTACTAATTATTTAACATCGGTTTCCGGCACAATTGCAGCACGATGACTGCTCTGATAAAAGTGAATGACGAACTGAAACAAGCTATGGATAAACAACAGGGGACTTTTAAGTGCTTTCTGGATACCGGCAAAGCTTTTAATACTAAATTCTTCTTCAAGTGCAGTACAGTGGTTGCACTCATACCTTATATCTCGCCAACTGTCTGTAATGACTGGAAAAAAAACAATGAAGGGTGAGACCCAGACCAAGAATCGGGATTAATTTAAGGGGAACACGAGGAAGGGTGGCCCAACTTGATTCTTCATTTATCATTCCCAAACATATATTTTTATTTAATAACAATTCTATCATAAGGCAGCTAACAGTTGCCAAGATTCTTGCCAAATTAATTTAAATAGTTAAGTTATTCAAATTAATATAACAATGCATAAGGACATTTGCGTTATACTGTAAGATGGTAAGAACTATGCCCCTTACATGAAGTCATTAAAGATCACCTCCCTCACGTTGAGCGAACAGTAGGGCTGAACAAAAATGACTGACAAGGCGCAATGCATCTTGTAGAGGGTATACTATGGACGTATTGGAATAATAAATGTCGGGTGGTGGTTTTAAAGTAATTCACACGATATGAAAACTTTGTGGAAACGCGTCGATTTACTGGAGGCTAGTTTATCCCAAGGAAGTATTCGAGTAACTGTAGCCGGCTGGGGAGCAGCGAAGGGAAGCGATAATAGGAAGCTTAGGGCGGCTCAAGCTCTGAGAAAGCGGTAACGGGGTGCGGCCTCCAGCTGCCTTAAGATGAGTGACAGTGAGTGGGTGGTTGACCCCATGCTGGTGTACCAGGAAGCAGACTGAGAACTTGTACGCCTGTTGATAAATGTCCGTCGTCCCGTTTTCAATGAAACATGTGAGAAAGCTGCACAAAGCTACGGTGGAGCCGTCAACAGAGGCCAAAATATGCATGTTCGTGACTATAGCAACTACACGCTGAATTCACGGTCCGCAGAGTCTGAAGTAAATCAGGTGAAGAGCGACAGAATGAAATACGCCAGCCTCCGATGGGAATGTAGGACCAAGGAATCTGAAGTACTCTCCTGGGAGGCAGAATTCCGGAAAAATTGGTGTTTCGTGCAGACGCTAACCTTGATGGATGGCCTGGGAGGAGCTAAATAGCAGAAGTTGAGAGAAAGGGAAATTTTGTGGGAATTTGTTCGCTTCCCAGAGCAGGCATTGGTCAGCGCTGGGAAACGCCGCATAATTAACGCGACTTGCATTGCAATTGGCGTAAGTGATTTTGCTGGAGGGGAAACTGAGGTGAAGAGCGGACTGGGAGAAGTCTCCATAGTTGTCTTCCGTTCACAGCTTGCCTAGAGTGCGGACGTGGTGTTCTTTACTCAGCTTGCCTGAGAAAGAGTGAGCATCTCTGCAGTTTAGGACTTAGCAAATGGAACGATTGAGCTTGGAGATAGGAAGTTTTGGTTCAGCTATATGCTGAGCCAGATAGCTATGAGTGAATAGAGGAACGCAGCCTTGCAGCACCACGAGGTCGGCCGACGTCTGCACAACGACGCCGCTCCGCCACGCTCTACTCGGTGATATTGCGCCCGCTCCGGCCACTGATTAATTTGTTGGATCACGTCGGCAAAGTTTCCTCGAGGGTTTCATGGACTGTGTATTGTAGAATTCTTCTCGCACTTCGCTATACGCCTGGGTCAGTCGATAGGAATTACTTTTGACTTATCGCACTTTACTCCACGCAAACGCAATTTATTACCACTGCCTGTCAGAAGAGTCATGTAATGTGATGATTGAAGGTCGTGAGTTAAAATAAATTTGTGCTAATCGACTGCATCTGTTTTGAATCAAGTAGTTGAAATCCCAAGTCACTTTCTTAATTAATTTTATGTTCAACATTTGCATCTGGTGTTCAATAGTTGAATACAACATCAATGTACACCCCTTTTTAATTAAAATGGATCAATTCTGAATCAATTAATGTCAACACTGCCACCGCAGTTCAGTCACGAGTCACAGGGCCTTAGTACTTTCTTTGCATTATCCGATATTGTGGCAGTTCTGCACTCTCTGTTGATCTGTTAGTCAAGTACCTGGGGTGAACACACGCCGAAACCAGATAAGTGATGGGTAGGGTGTTACAATACATAAAATTACAAATGGTACTCGAGGAAAATGTCAACTGTGCAATACAGTGATGGCCTGAATACAAACAGTTAATTGATTAAATAAACCGCGGTGGAACTCAGTCTGTGCGAGTAGCATCACAACTATGGGCTAATCCCACAACAGGACTTGAAAATAAGTTCAATAAACTTTAAATAAAAGAAGTTAAAATGCATACTCCACTGCAATAGTAACATCCAGGCCTACTCTAAGGTAAGGAATCAGACATAAGTGTATATCACGTTGGCATCCAAAGTCCATTAGTCACCTCATCACTAGGAGGTACACAACCACGTTAAATTTTCCTTTTGCTGAGTATACCAGAGAGTGTAAGGCAAATGATGACAGTCTGGTGTCATACGACAATGTTACTCTGCTTGTATATACACAAGATAGGGCCAAGCTGACCAAACGCTACCCACGCATATAAACCGAAGCAAACATTAGTACTTCACTGATTAGCCACAGGGATGTTACACATACATCACGGTAAATACTTAAACAAACTACCGGGCCCCTAAAGCCCTATTACAATGATAATGACAATTAAACCCTTATTTTTTTTAAAGAAGTCAAGAAACTCGGTGCTCAGTTTGCCAAAAGGCTTTCATCACACTCACAAGGATCTTATATAAGAACACTGAGTAAATTACCTCCCCAAAATCACTAAAGCTAAGTCCTAATGCGGCGACACTTCCACCGCGGCACGATACCAAAAGATTGGGAATAAATTAGTCAACTTAAGGCTGGAACGGGAGATCCGCAGAAGCGCGTGTGACCTGCCAACACCTAGGCCTCGTGCGATGACGGGAAAGGCGGCGAAAGAGAAGGAAAACGCGTTCCTGCTCCGGACCAGCTGAACAGCAACGTGTCAACCGCTGCCGATACAAGGCCGTCAACATGTACTAAATGACAAGCAGCAAAACAAGTTTGATAGAAATTAACATACACAGCAATACTTAAACGGGCAAGTAATGATTATTTTTGAGGAAACCAACTATTAAAAGTTCAGTACAGGAGCGGTCCGCTCGTAAACATAGCACGTTAACCTTCCTAGCAATAACAAGAAACAATGTGCAATGCCATTTAAAAGAATAATTGCATTATAATCCAAAAAAAGTTAAATAAGTCAAGGTATATCTTTACTGGGGCCTCTTAGGGACTAATAGACACTGTAATTTGGATACGAGTCAAATAAAGATGGCTGGTTAAAAACAAAGAATGGTTCAAATGGCTCTAGGCACTATGTTAAATCTGAGGTCATCAGTCCCCTAGACTTAGAACTACTTGAACCTAACTAACCTAAGGACATCACACACATCCATGCCCAAGGCAGGATTCGAAACTGCGACTGTAGCAACAGCACGGTTCGGGACTGAAGCGTCTAGAACACCTATAACCCGAAGGGCACCTCATCACGGAGTAAGAGAGTGTGCAAATACAAGCTTGCACAGACACATGACCGACACGTGCATACCTTTAGGCTGACCACACACAACTTTAATTGGAGGCCAAAACCAATAATTCGCCCCAGGAAGGGCCATAAGGTCTACAACAAACAGAAATTACAATCAGTAGTATCGAATAATCAATGATAACAAACAACCATTTCAAATACCAGATTAACACTGCAAAACACTAGCTTGGCGCTTACAGAAACCTCCAGATTAACACACACATCCCCAAAAGGGGTCACTGAAAGGTACAAAGGAACCAGATTTCTGACCATCTCACGTAGGGGCAGAACTAATAATCTTTAAGTACAGCACTACTCAACAGTCTTCATACATTATTTCAAATAAATGCCAAGGAAGCCAACAGCTTCAGGACACCAGGCTTCAGACTCCAGGTAGGCACTGGATAATACTGACCTGCTCGAAGCTGTTAATAAGCAGTAAATCTCGGCGTATTTAGCACGCCACAGTTAACTGATGAACGCGACGAGAGCCGCTCCTTGCCCGCTAAACTCGCTGCAATTTGGTACTCCGTGAGGTATATTTTATCGTGATATTTATGTAAATGAGGTAGATAAAAACTGTAGCAATATTAGAAAGGCCTATTTCGTTTTATCTAGCAGACAGTGACAAAACAGACGTAATCAAATTGGGAAACCACACCAGTCTTTGGTACTATTTGCTTTCTCATATTAGACAACGAGATTCTGATTTTTCATGTAGTAAAACGTTTGACGAACGTTGAGGTAATAGATTATGTCGCAGAATGGAAAGCACGCCGTGTAAAGCTGTAGCATGATTTGAGAGAAAAAAATGCTGGAAACTAGGGACTGAATAAATGTGTGCTGTCTTGCTAGTCTCTTGTCTTTATTGGCTTTATGTTTCCTATATTTAATTTTATGTCACACCAAGGGGAAAGTTATTAGCTAATAGGCAATAAAGAGCTCCAATGTTCTGAAGAGTTGTTGTTCTCCTGGTTACAAATAATCTCACCGAGTATTAATTGTTTCAAAAATGGTTCAAATGGCTCTGAGCACTATGGGACTTAACATCTATGGTCATCAGTCCCCTAGAACTTAGAACTACTTAAACCTAACTAACCTAAGGACAGCACACAACACCCAGCCATCACGAGGCAGAGAAAATCCCTGACCCCACCGGGAATCGAACCCGGGAACCCGGGCGTGGGAAGCGAGAACGCTACCGCACGACCACGAGATGCGGGCCATTAATTGTTTTCGCAAGGAGATAGGATATCAGATCGGGCGACTGGGAGCGTCACAGGACATTTTAATTTCCACTATCCTGAATAGAGGTTTGGTGGCTTCCATTACAAGTTATACACGTTTTAATTCCACAGAGCGAAATACAATGGCGTGCGATAGAAGCACAGTGTGAAGACGCTTGGCACTGAACTTCGGCACATTTCCTCGAAAATATATGTTTTATGCATCACTCAGAATGATGTGCGCTACAAAATGAAAACAAAAATTTTTGACGTCCTATCTCAAACCCTCGATGGGGCGTCGGCGGGGCGGGGGAGCAATAATCGAGTTTTTGCCCCGGTTCTAAAATATCGAAGATCCGGGGTTGCACAGAAGATAGTACGAGCTGCTTAGTTGAGATTTTCGGAGATGATGTTATCTATCAAGAAATTGCATTAGCATCGATGTAGAATTCGACAAAACACGAACTCGATGAAAATACTGACCAAATATTAATGTAGAGAATTCTTTACTGTGCTTTCATGATACGTGAAAGTGTGTCACCTTTCGAGTATAGGATTAACGAGTCAGGCATATCATATAAACACAAGGTTATTATAAATGATTGAAGCGGTTTCATAAATTCACTGTAGCTACATTAGCAGATATATTGTCACAAAACTCAACACTCATATAGGAAAACTCAATAAGTTTTGTATTGTTCCAGCCGCGCTTTATATTTCTGCCACGAGAGAGCAGCAGTGAGCAGTTAGGCAAGATGGCGACAGATGTAGAGAAAACTTATGATCTACTTGAAATGCATTCACACCAGTCTGCCGTAGCAGTGCAACGACACTTAAGAGCGAGGTTCAGCAAAGATCTGTCAACTGCCAACTACATTCGGCGATGGTACATCCAGCTTAAAGGCTTCAGGATGTCCCTGCAAGGAGAAATCAACGGGTGAGCCAGCAGTGAATGAAGAAACGGTTGACCGCGTGCGGGCGAGTTTCGCGACGAACAGAGCAGAGAGCCGCTTGAAAACCTTAAAGTGAGATTGTATGTCATATTAGACGCAATTTTACGTTTCCTGTTTTCTATTCCAGAATATACTTTAGACTCTCTGAACATTCTGTTGTATCATTATCATACACTAACCACAGACAGTTTTAGAACCTTAAAATAACATTAAAAATTTGACATGCGACGATTTTCGGCACCTCGTATAAGCTACCAGCGTTGAACGGTCATGTCTTCGGAAACATACAGTATAGAAGGATATGAACTGTCTTGTTTTGGCGCCGCTATGACGTTTCAGAAGTTGGTATCTGAGCCGTGGTAAAAATTGCTGTTTTGAAGAGCGCGCCGCAGCGCGTAGTGTGAAGCACTCGCCCTCCGTTTCTGGCGGTGACGCCGCTGTGGCGATCGCAGCTTTGGTTTCTCCCTTTGGTGGGAAAGGGGAAAAGTTGCCTGTTCACGTGCATTTAAGGAGCGCTATGAGCTCGGCAGTTGGTCAGTCTGGGTGAGTCTGGAGTCAGTCTGGGGTCAGTCTCTCGTCCGGATTTGTGGAGCAGTTAGTGTCTGTCTGTCGCCCGGAGTGTTAGTATCTCTTTCGTTCGGATCAATCTTTAAAGCCAGGTAAATGAGTCTTTCCACTCCGCCAGTAAGAGGACTCAGGGAGTGGTCGCCCGGTCGGCGCTTAGTTCCTGCATCTGAGTCTGCGCGTTAGGCCGCCAGTCTGCTCGAGTTGCTCAGACAATGGTCATTGGCGGTTGGATCGATCGGTTGGTCGGTCGCGCACTGAGATACAAGATGACTTGTCCGCCTTGAGCGTCGGCGCATGTAAGGTCGCCACGTGAGTCCAGTGGACCGCGCCGTATAGCGAGGGGTAGTGGCTTCGCGGCCGACACGAGAGCAACAGGAGTCAACCCACGACATCGGTCTGGCCGGTGCGAGCTGCGACTCCGTGAGACGGGAGATCGGCGCGCCTTCCTGCGTCCGTTGAAGCGGCTGGCAGCGGACGGTTCGGGAGAGCGATTTGGGGGTGCTGCGCCAGGTCTTCTCCAGAAATCGCAGTTTATTAGAAGTAAAGTGATTGGCAATATGTTGTTTCATTTACTTGTTAAATTCTACTTGTTTTCTTGGTGAGGTCACCAGCCGCTTTGTTTTGGTGTTGTCCCACCATTCTTCTCAGTTTGCCCACCTGCGGGATGGTGGTTATTTATGAATTGGGTGGTCCGTTTTTCCCTTGTGGAGTAGCGGCGGGTTAGAGCAACCGGCGGTTCGGGTTGTTCGGCAATCTCCGTATCAATCTGCCTTACGTTATTAGCTGCCTCTGTCATGTTTGTCGGAATCGGTGTGTTAACGAATTCGTTGCTTGGAGTGTAACGACCTAATTTATGAAATATGTTTTTATCTTGCCTATCATCTTGGGAGGCGGCATATGTGTACTGTAGAGCATGTAAACTCGTTTGGCCAACCTTGTATAATTTTATATAAGATTGCATTTCATGGGCTTTTATTTAAATGGTCATTTTAGTAGACCCTATATAAAGTTGCCACCCTTCCACTGTAAGACTTTTCTTAGAAGTTAAAATCAATTTGCACCTTCGGTGGCAAGTTAATCTTTTAATTTTAGTGTTTTGTACCATTTCCATCCCTCCTGCGGGGTGCATAGTTTGTGCGCTTGTGTGAATTGTTAAAACTTTTAGTTTAATGTAATTTGGTGCGTTGCAGATTTGCACCAGTGTATTCTTTCAGAGGCTGTTATGAGCGGTCGTGACTACGGCCATGTCAAAAGGGAGCAGCAAGGTTCTCAGCCCGAAAGCTCATACACTCAAAAATTTGTTTCTTTCTGCTGCTGAAGAAATTGTAACTTGATATTTAGAGGGTGCTTTCTGCTTATAGTTTTAAATCTGTTTCTTTAAAAAAAAACGCTTTTAGGAATAAAGTCCCCATTTGCTAAAAGGAATTTGATTATGATTTCATCAGTTACTCCCTGGCAATTACTTCCACGCTCACATAGTGTGATTAAATGTGTTAATGTTCTTGATGAACCGCTAGTAAATAAATAAAATTTTAAGAATATTCTTTGAAACTAAATCCGCGGTTCAGTACTACAAATAAAAAAAAATAAGTCCTTCATAACTTCTTGCATGAAAAAAGTGTGCTAGCCAGCGATTTCTGCAGTGTACTAGAGTATATCGTTTACTTATAAGCAGATAAATGACTAAGAGTAAAAGTCTGTTTAAAAAAGTGAATTTACAGATAAAAGATATTTCAGATCCGAATTAGCATCTGAAGTTGTAGAAAACATGTGTGCAAACAGTGAAGGAAGTGCAAATAACCAGAACAATGAGTGTGAAGTGACCATGCCCCATAGCGCAAGGTGGGAAAGCTGAATTTTCTGCTAACCTTCGGCATTAACGATGGGAATCAAGGCTATATTTAAAGATTTGGTAAATCCAGAGCTACAATGAAATTTTTGCATCTGAAGATCCCGAATGTGATTGCATCCTTCAGTAATGTTGTGTGGTGCAGTGTGCCTAAAATGTTTTTGTTGGCCTCATGACTAAAGCTAGCAGTGTATGATTCTGTGATAACTTTTAACAGTGGGAACAATAAAAGACTGAAGGTTCGGAGAAGATAGGGTTGATTCTAGAGCAGAAAACAGCTAGAACTTAGGAAGATGTGGATGTGCTTCGTGTAGGGCAAGCAGGGTTCACTTCTTAGCAAATGGTACAAGAAGCAAAAAGAAAAGGAAGAGGCAAGCATTGAGTGACTGCAACACAAAATAAGACACAGATTATGGGCGGTGACAATTGTGGTGCATGAAAGAGTCAGAACTCTTAAGTGGGCATAAAAGTTTGTAATTAAAGAAACTTTGAAACTCAGTACCTTGGAAACATATTTTTTGACATAAATGAAGTGTTAATTCAAAAAGAACTGAAGAAAGAAACGTGAAATTTTCATAACATGCCAAGAATAAAATTCAACAGACATAGAAATACCATAATACGAATATCCTATGTTGTTTAGTTTTTATGTTCATTTGTTTACAAAATTCTGCTACGAAAATTAAGAGTTAGAGAAAAATATCGTAACATGCCTCATAATAAAATTTTCCTAATAATTCTAGTTCAGTAAATCTACAGAAATGCATTCATTAACTATGGGAAACTGAAGCTTTGTGTCTTAAAAGCTTTCCAACATAAAGGGTCACAAAGTTTGACATTTTAATATTGGTAGCATAGATCTTACGGAAACAATTGAAGCTGAAGCCTTATCACTCGCAATTGATACAAGCCCTGATTCCCGATGAAGAAGTCAAACGCTGTGAATTTTTTCCACAGTTGCAACAGTTTATGGCACAGGATGGGCTTTGTGAGCAACTCATCTTCAGTAGTGATGCAGCATTTTTTGTTAATGCCACAGTGAACAAGCAGAGTATGCGAACCTGTGGGACAGAGAATCCCTGCACTATCATGCATCACATTAGAGATTAACCAAAAGTTAAAGTGTTCTGTACAGTATCACAGCTTAAAGTTTACAGCTTCTTTTTCTTCTGCAAAAAGACCATTACAGGACACATGTGTGAACATGTTGGAAAATTGCCTCATGCCATAATTGGTAACCAACAGTGTGGACCTCATCTACTGTCACAATGGTGCTTTGCCCCTTCCATCATGATTCCTGTGAATTTTTAAACAGGAAATTGAGAACCTGTTGACAGTGGGGTTGATGATCAGTAATTATTCTCTCCCGGCCTAACCAATGCAATTTTTCTTTTTGGTGTGGTGTCATGTAAAAGATTCGGTGTTTATGCTTCCTCCACCAACAAACCTACCACAACTGTAGTCTCATATCAACAGTGCTTTTGAATAGACTGAAAGGGGCATGTTAATAGGAACATGCTCTGCAAAACATGGGAAGAAATTGATTATCGACTTGATATCTGCGGAAGTAGGGAGGCATATATGAAGGACCTGTAATATGCCAAAAACACTTTTTGTGTTTTTCTTTGCGTGTGCAAAGTCTTGTGACAACATATCAAATATTACAGCTACAGCAAATCTGTGAAATCGCTTCAGTGACTTATAATTACCTTATATTTGGAAGAGGTGGAACGAGGAACAATGTTTACGAGGGGCAGTCATAATATTGTAATTAAATCTTCGAAAAAGTAAAGTTAAGTAAATAATTTTTTGTCTATCTGCGGGTCTAGAATCATGGTAGACCCAAAAGAGTGCTTTAGCCGTCTGTATTGGCTTGACATAGCTGAAACATTTCCATTGCCGCCAAAAACGAATTACTAAACGATACTCAACAACTACTATTTCACTTTGTTTTGACTGCTCTAGCAGTATTTTATGATACTGCACTTCGCTGGTTTCAGTGTATGGGGAAGGATGAGAGTAATGGCCAGTACAGGCATAGAGATAATTGGAATTTGTGAGTCTGTACAGTGCTGCAGTCACACAGAAACTTCTTTAAGATGTCACTCGAACCACAACCCCCCCCCCCCCCTCCCCCAGTTATGCATAACCATTTGAAGGTGGAGCGATATCACGTTGTCTCACAGTCACATTTTGTTTGGTTTTGACACTTTCTGATCTATACTAATTTCTCACTCCATATCATTATTACAGTCTTACTCAACAAGTCGTATTTTCATAACATAACTGTGTTGAATACGTGGTTACTTAGTGACAAATTCCCAAGTCGATGGTTGCTTCACTGGACGTTGTCAGCTAACAATAACTTTTGAGGTGGACATAATGGCTAGTCAGCAGCCAGTGTACCTTGCCCTGAAGTAAATCTCTGTTTCTTCCAATTTTACTGTTAATTAGGTGAATGAATATTGAATGCAACTACAACAAACGATGATTATTAATAAATAATAATAAATATAAATGTAATTATCCAAAGGTAATAAATCATTACTATTATCAAATTATAAAAATAATTTTTTCTATACATTAGTGGTGTATATTTATAAGCACAAAGGAGAGAATCAGTCACAACAGCATAGCTTTCATAACTATTCGAACCACCTACAGAGTTCCAAAGGAAAAAGTTGAAGAGGAGGGTATAGTGCTAACGACAATAAGAAGGAATTTGGAGGTTTTCAGTCAGTGTTTGCATTAAAAAAAATTAAATTTACGAACAACTCCTGCTGTTGGAGAAAAGATTTTTCGGTGTGACAGTTAAAGATCTGCTTCGTGCAGCATTTGAATTGGCCGAAAATTTTAATAAGCAGACTTGATTGACTGAGAAAGGGTGGGGGCGGATTACTGATTTCCAGAAAAGTTTTCTAACATTGAGGTTGACGTCAAGTGTGCAGCGTGCGTCCATGAGGAGTGCAATGCTATTGGTGAGGACGAAGCTGGCTATTTGTGCGAAAACTATGGATAAATTTTTAATCACTTTACTCTTGTTTCTCTCGAAAGTAAAATGATCTTTTCTTGAAAAAATTACGATTAAATTGTGTAATTATTTGTTTACTCTCAGCATGTAATTTAGAGTGTAAATAAGTTCCTTTTTCTCATGATACTCTTTCTCTCGGTTAAAACTAGTTTTCTTAATTTATGTAGCTCTTTTTAGTAGTGTGGACATTATGACTTACCCTATAGATCTCAGTGGCCACTTGAGTATTTGTCTGTTGACTGTTGATTGTTTAGATACTTCCCTTATGCCACCGTGAATGAAAAAAAATGTCATTTATGAGGATAGTCTGACTGTACACACTTTGATTTTGGAGTTTATGGATCGATTACAACTTACCTAACAAAAAGCGCAAAACCTTAGCGCAGCCGTTATGCCTGCCCTTCCACTACCTCAGCTGCAAATATGTACCTGCAAACAAAAAAATCAAATTAATTACCCAACTTTATTTCTCCTAGGTGATAATGAACACAAATGATAGACTACGATTTATCGACAGGATATTGGGAAAGTGCAGATTTTCTCGGAAAGAGATTGCATACAAGCCTTGTTCGACTTGCGAGGGAATTGTAGTAGCCCACTTTTTTGCGAGCTAGTGGGGGGGGGGGGGGGTGGTTCAACATAGCAAGATTAATACCCATACTCAATATTTCACAGGTGTTATTTACGATGTGTAGCACAACGATTTAACGATTTATTTACTCTCTAGTATGTCCAGCTGATTCTGCTTTATGAAAATGAAGACGACAGTGGAGAAAATTTAATTTATGTACAGCAGAAGAGAGAAACAAATGCTACTAAAACGTGCTCCGCCATTTTTTGTTATCCAGCATTACATGCAGTATAATTAGCATTAAATTCCATGGCGCAAATACTTTGAATTATTTATTAGAGAAGTGGATGGAGAGTGCACACTCGGAGCATTATTAGATTGTTATGCTCCAAGTCAAACACATGCTAAGAAAAAAAAAAAGACACACTGCTAAGGAATTATCTGAAGGGACGGAAATCGATAGATGTCACGTACATGTACAGACAAACAATTAATTACAAATTGAGGAAAACATGGTGATTTATTCAACACAACGAGCTTCAGAAATCAAGCAATTCAGTTTGCATTGGTCCACCTCTGGCCCTTATACAAACAGCTATTCAGCTTGGCACTGATTGACAGAGCTGTTGCATGTCCTCCTGAAGCATTCCGTGCCAAATTCTGTCCAATTGGTAATCCTAAGATCGTTGGAGGGCCCTCCCATAATGCTCCAACGTCCTCAATTTTTCGAGAAAACCAGCAAGCTTGTTGACCAAGGTAGGGTTTGGCAAGCATGAAGGCAAGCAGCCGAGCCTCTGGCCGTCTGTGGGAGAGCATTATCTTGCTGAAATATAAGCCTATGACGGCTTGCCATAAAGGGCAACGACACTATGAATATAATCGAGGCACCACTGCAGATGACAACCGAAGGGGGCCGGCTATGAAAAGAAATCCCACTGCAGACCATCATCCTGGTTATCTATATCTACATCTATATGGATACACTGCAAATCACATTTAAGTCCCTGGCAGAGGGTTTATCGAACCACCTTCACAATTCCCTATTATTCCAATCTCTTATAGCGCGCGGAATGAACGAACACCTATATCTTTCCGTACGAGCTCTGATTTCCCTTATTTTATCGTGGTGGTCGTTTCTCCCTGTGTAGGTCAGTGTCAACAAAATATTTTCGCATTCGAAGTAGAAAGATGGCGATTGGAATTTCGTGAGAAGATTCCGTTGCAACGAAAAACGCCTCTCTTCTAATGATGTCCAGCCCAAATCCTGTATCATTTCTGTGACACACTCTCCCATATTTCGCGGTAATACAAAACGTGCTTCTTTGAACTTTTTCGATGTACTCTGTCAGTCTTATCTGGTAAGGATCCCACACCGAGCAGCAGTATTCTAAAAGAGGAGTGTAGGCAGTCTCCTTGATAGATCGGTTACATTTTCTATGTGTCCTGCCAATAAAACGCAATCTTTAGTTAGCCTTCCCCACGACATTATCTATGGGCTTCTTCCAATTTAAGTTGTTCGTAATAGTAATACCTAGGTATTTAGTTGAATTTACGATTTTTAGATAAGATTGATTTATCGTGTAACCGAAGTTTATCGAATTCCTTGTACCACTCATGTGGATGACCTCACACTTTTCGTTATTTAGGGTCAACTGCCACTTTTCGCACCTTTCAGATATCTTTTCTAAATCGTTTTGCAATTTTTTTTTCTTCTGATGACTTTATTAGTCGGTAAACGACAGCGTCATTTGCAAACAACCAAGACGGCTGCTCAGATTGCCTCCCAAATCGTATATATAGGGAAGGAATAGCAAAGGGCCTATAACACTACCTCGGGGAACGCCAGAAGTAACTTCTGTTTTACTCCATGACTTTCCGTCAGTAGCTACGAACTGTGACCTCTCTGACAGGAAATCACAAATCCAGCCACATAACTGAGACGATATTCCATAAGCACGCAATTTCACTAAAAGCCTCTTGTTTGCTACAGTGGCAAAAGCCTTCCGGAAATCCAGAAATACGGAATCGATCTGAAATCCCTTGTCAATAGCACTTAGCACTTCATGTGAATAAAGAGCTAGTTGTGTTTCACAGGAACGATGTTTTCTAAACCCATGTTGACTGTGTGTCAATAGACAGTTACTTCAAGGCAATTCATAATGTTTGAACACAATGTATGTTCCAAAATCCTGCTGCATATTGACGTCAACCATATGGGTCTGTAATTTAGTGGATCACTCCTACTACTATTCTTGAATAGTAATGTGACCTGTGCAACTTTCCAGTCTTTGGGTGCGGATCTTTCATTGAGCGAACGGTTGTGTATGATTGTTAAGTATGGATCTAATGCATCAGTATACTCCGAAAGGAACCTAATTGGTATACAGTCTGGACCAGAAGACTTGCTTTAAGTGATTTAAGTTACCTCACTACCCCGATGATATTTAATTCTACGCTACTCATGTTGGCAGCTGTTCTCGATTCGTATTCTGGGGTATTTACTTCGTCTTCTTTTGTGAAGGCATGTCGGAAGTTTGTGTTTAGAAACTCTGCTTTGGCAGCACTGTTCTAACCCGTTTTATGTACCAAGGAGGATCAGCTCCGTCGTTTGTATAAATCTCTCAAATTGCTGCTGATACTATTTCTTTGAACTCAAGCCACTTCTGGTCTACACTTATACACTACTGGCCATTAAAATTGCTACACCAAGAAGAAATGCAGATGATAAACGGGTATTCATTGGACATATATATTATGCTAGAAGTGACATGTCATTACATTTGCACGCAATTTGGGTGCATACATCCCGAGAAATCAGTACCCAGAACAACCACCTCTGGCCAGAATAACGGCCTTGATACGCCTGGGCATTGAGTCAAACAGAGCTTGGATGGCGTGTAGTGGAATAGCTGCCCATGCAGCTTCAACACGATAACACAGTTCATCAAGAGTAGTGACTGGCGTATTGTGACAAGCCAGTTGCTCAGCCACCACTGAGCAGACGTTTTCAATTGGTGAGAGATCTGGAGAATGTGCCGGCCAGGTCAGCAGTCGAACATTTTCTGTATCCAGAAAGGCACGTACAGCACCTGCAACATGCGGTCGTGCATTATCCTGCTAAAATGTAGGGTTTCGCAGGGATCGAATAAAGGGTAGAGCCACGGGTCGTAACACATCTGAAATGTAACGTCCACTGTTCAAAGTGCCGTCAATGCGAGCAAGAGGTGACCGAGGCGTGTAACCAATGGCACCCCATACCATCACGCCGGCTGATACGCCAGTATGGCGATGACGAATACACACTTCCAATGTGCGTTCGCCGCGATGTCGCCAAACACGGATGCGACCATCATGATGCTGTAAACAGAACCTGGATGCATCCGAAAAAATGACGTTTTGCCATTCGAGCACCCAGGTTCGTCATTGAGTACACCATCGCAGGTGCTCTTGTCTGTGATGCAGCGTCAAGGGTAACCGCAGCCACGGTCTCCGAGCTGATAGTCCATGCTGCTGCAAACGTCGTCCAATTGTTTGTGCAGATGGTTGTTGTCCTGCAAACATCCCGATCTGTTGACTCAGGGATCGAGACGTGGCTGCACGATCCGTTACAGCCATGCGGATAAGATGCCTGTCATCTCGACTGCTAGTGATACGAGGCCGCTGTGATCCAACACGGCGTTCCATATTGCCCTCCTGAACCCACCGATTCCATATTCTGCTAACAGTCATTGGATCTCGACCAACGCGAGCAGCAATGTCGCGATACGATAAACCGTAATCCCGATAGCCTACAATCCGACCTTTATCAAAGTCGGAAACGTAATGGAACGCATTTCTCCTACTTACACGAGGCATCACAACAACGTTTCACCAGGCAACGGCGGTCAAATGCTGTTTGTGTATCAAAAATCGGTTGGGAACTTTCCTCACGTCAGCACGTTGTAGATGTCGCCACCGGCGCCAACCTTGTGTGAATGCTCTGAAAAGCTAATCATTTGCATATCACAGCATCTTCTTCCTGTCAGTTAAATTTCGCGTCTGTAGCACGTCGTCTTCGTGGTGTAGCAATTTTAATGCCCAGTAGTGTATTATCAATTTGGAATGAGTGGAGCTTGTCTCTCAGGAAGGCCTCAAGTGAGTTTTCATCTGCATTTTTGAATAGGTATATTTTTCGCTTATTTTTTGAGCATTTTGGTATCACAATATTCAGCCTCGCTACGACAACCCTGTGTTCACTAATCCCTGTATCGGTTTTGATGCTCGTTAATAACTCGGGATTATTTGTTGCTAAGAGGTTGGCATCCCACTGCTGTCCAGGGCGCCCCCAGACACATCTTTCGCCTGGAATCTCATTGGCTGAAGTATAACTGTCAACAGTGACGAGTCCCACTTCGCATGAGCCTCGATGACCAGCAAAGACGTTTCTGGAGACGCTCCAGGCAGTGGTTGGATGCCAGCGTGATGAGACCAACGTGACGCCATATGGCCCGACAACCAATTTCTTTTCATAGCAGGAACCCTTTCGTTGTAACCCGCGCACACTCACACCACAGCGACACGTCGACGACATTCTAGGCTCCATTTTGTTGCCCTTCATGGCAAGCCATCCTGGACTTATATCTTGGCAAGATAATGCCCACCTGCACAGGGCGAGAGTTTTTACTACTTGTCTTTGTGTTTATCACACCCTACCTTGGCCAGCAAGCTCTTGGTACTCTCGCCGACGTTTGGAGCATTATGGGCAGAATGCTCCAAACAATGCGTGATTCTGACTATATAACGCGCTAAGTAGACAGAATGTTGCCTGACATCCCTCAGAATGACATCCAATAACTCTATCAATCAGTGCCAGGCCGAATAACTGACAACGTAAAAGTCAGAGGGCGTCACCGTGTTACTGACTTGCTCAGATTGTAAAGTTCTTTTTCTTGAATTAACTATCCAATTTTTCTGCAAATGAAATCATTTGTTTGTGTGTGCATGTACCTTACAACTACCAATTTCCGTCCCATTTGGGCAATTCCTTCGTGGTGCAGAGTTTTTTGTTTTCTTAGAGTGTAAATACACTCCTGGAAATGGAAAAAAGAACACATTGACACCGGTGTGTCAGACCCACCATACTTGCTCCGGACACTGCGAGAGGGCTATACAAGCAATGATCACACGCACGGCACAGCGGACACACCAGGAACCGCGGTGTTGGCCGTCGAATGGCGCTAGCTGCGCAGCATTTGTGCACCGCCGCCGTCAGTGTCAGCCAGTTTGCCGCGGCATACGGAGCTCCATCGCAGTCTTTAACACTGGTAGCATGCCGCGACAGTGTGGACGTGAACCGTATGTGCAGTTGACGGACTTTGAGCGAGGGCGTATAGTGGGCATGCGGGAGGCCGGGTGGACGTACCACCGAATTGCTCAACACGTGGGGCGTGAGGTCTCCACAGTACATCGATGTTGTCGCCAGTGGTCGGCGGAAGGTGCACGTGCCCGTCGACCTGGGACCGGACCGCAGCGACGCACGGATGCACGCCAAGACCGTAGGATCCTACGCAGTGCCGTAGGGGACCGCACCGCCACTTCCCAGCAAATTAGGGACACTGTTGCGCCTGGGGTATCGGCGAGGACCATTCGCAACCGTCTCCATGAAGCTGGGCTACGGTCCCGCACACCGTTCGGCCGTCTCCCGCTCACGCCCCAACATCGTGCAGCCCGCCTCCAGTGGTGTCGCGACAGGCGTGAATGGAGGGACGAATGGAGACGTGTCGTCTTCAGCGATGAGAGTCGCTTCTGCCTTGGTGCCAATGATGGTCGTATGCGTGTTTGGCACCGTGCAGGTGAGCGCCACAATCAGGACTGCATACGACCGAGGCACACAGGGCCAACACCCGGCATCATGGTGTGGGGAGCGATCTCCTACACTGGCTGTACACCACTGGTGATCGTCGAGGGGACACTGAATAGTGCACGGTACATCCAAACCGTCATCGAACCCATCGTTCTACCATTCCTAGACCGGCAAGGGAACTTGCTGTTCCAACAGGATAATGCACGTCCGCATGTATCCCGTGCCACCCAACGTGCTCTAGAAGGTGTAAGTCAACTACCCTGGCCAGCAAGATCTCCGGATCTGTCCCCCATTGAGCATGTTTGGGACTGGATGAAGCGTCGTCTCACGCGGTCTGCACGTCCAGCACGAACGCTGGTCCAACTGAGGCGCCAGGTGGAAATGGCATGGCAAGCCGTTCCACAGGACTACATCCAGCATCTCTACGATCGTCTCCATGGGAGAATAGCAGCCTGCATTGCTGCGAAAGGTGGATATACACTGTACTAGTGCCGACATTGTGCATGCTCTGTTGCCTGTGTCTATGTGCCTGTGGTTCTGTCAGTGTGATCATGTGATGTATCTGACCCCAGGAATGTGTCAATAAAGTTTCCCCTTCCTGGGACAATGAATTCACGGTGTTCTTATTTCAATTTCCAGGAGTGTAGTTAAAAGGTAAAGAAATTTCTGTTTCTGAGTTTTACTAATGAAAATGGATTTTTTTCACTCGCAGAATCCTGTCTGCAGAAGATCAAAAATAAAAGAAATAGTTTACGACATTCACTCATCCACGGAAAATGGAGATGCGACAGTTATTAAAAGTTTTAATGTGGAACTCTAGGCAAAGATATACATTGAGCAATCAGTCAGAACATCATGCCCACCTATCTAATAGCCAGTACGTACGCATTTGCCACGGATAATAGCGAAGATGCATCGTACCGTGGAAGCAATGCGGCCTTGGTAGGTCGCTGGCACCACATCTGCACACACCAGTCACCTAATTCCCCTAAATTACATAGAGGGGGACTAAGAGCCCTGATAGCGTGTTCAGTCACATCAACAGATGTGTTCGATCAATCTGGAACTCGCCACTGTGTTCCTCGAACCACTGCATCACACTCATGCCCTTGTGACATGCCACATTATCTTCTTGATAATGTGGCATGTTTCCCAATGCCAGTGCCATTGGGAAACATGATAGTCACGAAGGGGTGTGCGTGGTCTGCAACCAGTGTATGATACCCCTTGGTCATCATGGTGCCTTGCATGAGCTTCACAGGTTCCATGGATGCCCACATGAAAGTGCCCCAGAGCATAATGGAGCTGCCGCCAGCTTGTCTCCATCCCGCAGTGCAGGTGTTCCCGTGGAAGATGCCAGCTTCGCGCCCTCCCGACATGACAAAGAAGGTATCGGGATTCATCAGACCATGGAATGCTCTGCCACTGCGCCAGTCCCGATGGTTGCGTGCCCTTTTCAGTCGTAGTTGGCAATGTCATTGTGTTAACAATGGCACATTCATGGGTCGTCGGCTCTGCAGGCCCATTGTTACGAGTGTTCGGTGCACTGTGTGTTCACACACACCTTTACTGTGCCCAGCATTAAAGTTTGATGTTAGTTCCTCCACAGTTCGCTGCCTGTACTGTTTTATCAGTCTGTTTAGTCTATGACGCTCGACATCTGTAATGAAGGGTGGCTACCCAATCCCACGATGTCTGGATTGTGGCGAATTGGTTTCGCCACATGTAGAACACACTCACCATAGTACTCCACAGACACCCGACAAATCGTGTAGTTTCCAAAATGCTCTTGCCAAGCCTCTGGGCCATAGGTCAAACTCAGATAATCGGCACCTTCACCACTCTACACGCGGACAGTAAGCTCACTGGTACTCAAAATGGCTCAAATGGCTCTGAGCACTATGGGACTTAACATCTGAGGCCATCAGTCCCCTAGAACCTAGAACTACTTAAACCTAACTAACCTAAGGACATCACACACATCCATGCCCGAGGCAGGATTCGAACCTGCGACCGTAGCGGTCGCGCGGTTCCAGGCTGAAGCGCCTAGAGCCGCTTGGCCACGCTGGCCGGCTCACTGGTACTATGAGGGGCAGTTGGACAATAAGTTTCCCCTGTCGACTGTGGGCAGAGTTGTGTGATATGGGCGAAAGACGACACGGCAGGTGAACGCGCACATGCAAGACACCGACACACCATTGGGTAGAGGTCGACCGTGATCAAGCAGATGGCGCTGTCGCAGTGCCTGCGCAAGGTGGAGGCCAGCCGCTCAGTCTTTTCCCGGAGCTATGGAGAGAAGGTGCATTTTGGAGTAGTGCTCACAGGTGGAAGTGAGAGCTGTTACCTGCTATGAATGGGCACGTTTAGTATCAGGCACAGAAATTCATTACTACCTTGTTGAGGTGTATGGGTCAGGTGTGATGTCGAGGCAAATGGTGCGGAAATGGTGCCAGCAATTCAGTGAGGGACGTCAGCAAGCGCAGGACATACAGAGATCTGGACGGACGCTCACGGCCACTACAGATCCAAATGTCAGGAAGGTGGATGACATGATTAAAGCGAACGAGCGTATCACCATCGATGGAGTCGGACATAAGCGTGCCCACAATATCATCCACAACATTCTTCGATACAGGAAGGTGTCAGCACGATGGGTGTCCCGCCAACTGACCCCCCCTCCCCCTCCCCCACACACACACACATAGAACAACGCATGGCGTTACCATGAATCTGGTAATGACCTTCTGCTTCGGATTGTGACAGGGGATGAAACGTGGCTCCACCATTACACGCCCGAATCGAAGGCCGCATCCATGGAGTGGAAACATCCGTCATCATCTGTCCGAAAGAAGTTCAGAAGCAACTCTGTCTGCAGGTAAAGTGCTACCCACCGTTTCCTAGGACGCCAAAGGAGTTTTGCTGTTCGACTTTCTGGAGGATGCAACCATCAATGCTCTGCCGTACTGTGCCACTCTCTCGAAATAGAAAGAGGTGATTCGGAAAAAGCGGCCTGGCCTTCTCAGATCTGGCGTTCTGCTGTTGGATGACAATGCGAGACCACACACGGTGACGGCAATGCAAAACCATATTGCAACTCTTGGTTGGCAGCGCCTACACCATGCGCCTTCAGTCCGGATCTCGGACCAAGTGACTGCCATCTGTTTCCTGCTTTGAAGAAGACTCTCGGCGGAAGGCGCTTTGGCAGTAATGCTGACGTCAAATAAGCCGATCAACGCTTCTTCCGTATGCAACGCCCTGATTTTTTCCTGGAAGGCCTTTTGAAGCTTATAAAGCGGTATGACAAGACAAATCACTCAGTGTACTTGGAAATTACGTAAAAAAATAAAGATATGTCTTATCTTTAATGTCTCATTCTCTTTTTTTCCCCTTTCACACACAACTCGGACCACAGTCGACAGGGGAAACTTAAACTTATTTTCCAACTCTCCCATTCACCGTGCCTGCGCCTGAAGAGCGGTCATTCCTCTCCAGGTGACGCTTCAATCGCCTGGGCGGGTTCATAGCGATAGTAGACAGTGACCGTTATGTTTTGGCCTATCCGTGTAAGTACTCCAACCAAGAAATCAATATAAATCTGCTGAAAGAGGAGGGGGTATTATTG
The DNA here is from genome assembly GCF_021461395.2 of Schistocerca americana. NCBI lineage: Eukaryota > Metazoa > Arthropoda > Insecta > Orthoptera > Acrididae > Schistocerca > Schistocerca americana. The sequence continues at coordinate 402,711,515 of NC_060126.1, read as the reverse complement.
AGTTTAACAGAAATGCTGCAAAACCTTAAGCGGCACACAATCGAACAAAGACGTACCGGCAGTAAATTTGCAGATACGTTGGCGACAGAGGCAGATCGTGCTAGAACAAGGCATTCCAATTGTAGTTTATCTTGGAGCTCTGCAATGCCTTGACTCAAGTAGTGGCACGTATCTTCCCAGAGCCTGAGATGATACCGTTGCTACAGATTGTTTTATGTGGTCAGAAAACAGCAAGAAGCTTATCGGTTGTGGTATGACAACACGTCCCTTGTCCTGAGTACCATTTCTTACGTTTCATCAATACTTGGAGAAATAATAAAAATTATAAATGGAGCTCCCATCATGGTGCACATCTTTCAATTGCATGCCACTTCAGTGACTTGCATTTCAATTTCGTTGCCTAACATACTCATTTATTCTCATGTTCTCTGCACTGGAATATCCGAGATGCTCAGTAAACGAAGCTGTAATTTTATTATGGTAGCCGGGGGTGTTAAGCACTACAGTGGACGATAATGAACATTAATCCTACAGTCGGAGAGCATACTAGGAAATAGCATCAACTTAAGCTGATGACGCACTAAATGTCTGCTTCTAAGTAATTATTGACGTAATTCAGGCATGTAGATATAAAGCTCTAGGCCCTTTCCGCTAATTAATTAAATATTAACTCAGACGCTCATTACGAAACTGCATTTGCACTGTAACGACGAGCAACAACTGTGTGTGTGTGTGTGTGTGTGTGTGTGTGTGTGTGTGTGTGTGTGTGTGTGTGTGCGTGTGTGTCTGTCTGTCTGTTTTCTGCGACGAACATTTTTACGGGGATTATTGCACAGTTTGTGTAGCTAAATTCATCAAATGTGTGCTTGTATTGTATGCAGAGTAAACAGAAGTCAGCGAAGTAGAAAATACACGCTTTCATGTTTCATGATAGAAGTTTACTTTTTTTAACACAATTTCGATTTTGGTTTTCTTTCATATAATATATGTGTATATTGTACACTGTTATTCCATATCTGCAACTGCTCGAAAATCTCCTCAATCTCCATAATTGCCATCTTTTCCTATAGAGTACAAGAAACAGTTCGTTATATTCAGACCACATCAACATGGTGGCATTTGATTAGTATTATTCTCGCTACATCGATATTTCGACCCGAACGCAGTCAGTATACAATCTGACATCTCTTGCAATGTGAACAGAAGATCCTTTGTGTTGCAAGTAGCGTGCATCAATAGCATTTCTTGTTGCTTTGAAATGCTTGGAGAAAACATTAGATTTTAATCAGGGATAGGAAGAAGCAGGATATATTAGAGCATGTAGCACAAAGGACCAGTAGCAAAGAGGTTCAATGACCAGTTAGTGTCGGAGTCATCGATTTTGTGAAAGTGTTTGATTTGGTTACAGTAAAATCTATACTAACAGCTCTAGAGATACAAGAATATGAAATGAATATACACCATCCAATCAAAAATGTCCAGACACCCCTATGTAATGCGGAACTGACCACTAGATGTCACTTGAGGTGGACCCGCCAGTATAAAAGAAGAAAGGGGCTATTGTCTTGTCAGTAGAGAGACAGCAATGGAAAACGGGTTGGTCACAGGCACTCAATAGTAGTCGGACAAAATGGATTCTGGTGCAATTTTTATATCATATTGATGTCTAATTCATAAACTGAGCAATTAATTACCCAAAACACCGCCAAAGGCATCGTGGGTTTCTCCCAGCTGGCACATGGGTCCCTCTCGGGGAACTCCCAGCCCCCTTCCTTCCCCCTGCTCTCCCATGATGTAATCAGGGATGGTGGCCCAGGAAAAAAATGGTGGAAAATTCACTCAGTCCATCTCGAGCTGCTGCAGTGGGAGGACCTACTATTGAGTTCAGTACTGGGTGACATTAGTGAAGTTTTTATAGCTGTTGTATTTTGCGGATGGAGGGCACAAAATAATAGAGAAATATTTGGGTGACTGACATGAAGGCACCCTGAGAAACGCAGATCTCCTTCAGACTGGAGTATCTTTATGTACACTACTGGCCATTAAAATTGCTACACCACGAAGATGACGTGCTACAGACGCGAAATTTAACCGACAGGAAGAAGATGCTGTGATATGCAAATGATTAGCTTTTCACAGCATTCACACAAGGTTGGCGCCGGTGGCGACAACTACAACGTGCTGACATGAGGAAAGTTCCCAACCGATTTCTCATACACAAACAGCAGTTGACCAGCGTTGCATGGTGAAATGTTGTTGTGATACCTCGTGCAAGGAGGAAAAATGCGTACCATCACGTTTCCAACTTGGTTAAATATCAGATTGTAGCCTATCGCGATTGCGATTTATGGTACCGCGACATTGCTGCTCGCGTTGGTCGAGATCCAATGACTGTTAGCAGAATATGGAATCGGTGGATTCAGGAGGGTAATATGGAACGCCGTGCTGGATCCCAACGGACTCGTATCACTAGCAGTCGAGATGACAGGCATCTTATCCGCATGGCTGTACCGGATCGTGCAGCCACGTCTCGATCCCTGAGTCAACAGACGGGGACCTTTGCAAGGCAACAACCATCTGCACAAACAGTTCGACGACATTTGCAGCATCATGGACTATCATCTCGGAGACTGTGGCTGCGGTTACCCTTGACGCTACATCACAGACAGGGACGCCTGTGATGGTGTACTCTACGATGAACCTGGGTGCACGAATGGCAAAACGTCATTTTTTCGGATGAATCCAGGTTCGCTTTACAGCATCATGATGGTAGCATCCATGTTTGGCGACATCGTGGTGAACGCACATTGGAAGCGTGTATTCGTCATCGCCATACTGGCGTGTCACCCAGCGTGATGGTATGGGGTGCCATTGGTTACACATCTCGGTCACCTCTTGTTTGCATTGATGGCACTTTGAACAGTGGACGTTACATTTCAGATGTGTTATGATCCGTGGCTCTACCCTTCATTTGATCCCCGGAAACCCTACATTTCAGCAGTATAATGCACGACCACATGTTGCAGGTCCTGTACGGGGCTTTCTGGGTACAGAAAATGTTCGACTGCTGCCCTGGCCAGCACACGCTCCAGATCATCTCTCACCAATTGAAAACGTCTGGTCAATGGTGGCTGAGCAACTAGCTCGTCAAAATACGCCAGTCACTACTCTTGATGAACTGTGGTGTCATGTTGAAGTTGCATGTACCATCCAAGCTCTGTTTGACTCAATACCCAGGCGTATGAAGGCCGCTATTACGGCCAGAGGTGGTTGCTCTGGGTACTGATTTCTCAGGATCTATGCACCCAAATTGCGTGAAAATTTAATCACATGTCAGTTCTAGTATATTATATTTGTCCAATGAATACCCGTTTATCATCTGCATTTCTTCTTGGTGTAGCAGTTTTAATGGCTAGTAGTACAGTTTGGAAATGCACCGCAGTGCTGTTGCAAAATCCTTGTCCTTCTTCCAGACCCTGTACGATGAGGAGTCTTCCTAATATTCTCAATAAGGAACACCACTCCAACTCCTCGTACTGCCTTTTCTACTACCTCACGTTGCAGGAGAAAATTTCGTTTGGCGCTGCCCGTTCACATTGTGCACGGTTGGCTGAGCTTCCATGGAGTCATGAAAACATGGTCCTGTTGCATTAACTCAGCTCAGCCTGTTTCTCCACGGGATGCAGAAGGTGGTGGATATAGAACTCTCTGACGTCTGCCTCAATTGGAATGATGACAATGACAGAGCTACAGGCAGAGCGGGGCAGAGATTGGGGAACAGTTACAAGATGCAGAGAGACTGCCTAAAACCATGCTGCAGTTTTTCTAGAAGTCGCCCTTAGCAGATAGGTTCGGAGAAGGTGACTTGTTTCGAGATACGAGAGTGCCATGAATATGATTAACCAGTGGCTGTAATCATTAAGAGACATCTCCATAGATTTCAACACAAGTGTGTGGTTGAATGGGAAGATTTGATTGCAAATCGCAGACTGTATTTCCGCCAGAAAGCATAGAACTACAGATCTGAAAAGCCAGTGTTTTGGCCATAGGATTTTGACATTTCTTATGAACTCTACTAAGTGTTGCATTTTGCAAGTAATTTCTCACATAGCACTCCATCTACTGTATGTGATAAATCTCAGTCAACCATCATCCTCCAGTCCCTATAACCCAGTGTGTGGGGCGGCGGATGAGTTTGTAAAAATAATGAAGTCTAATTTGCTGGATAAATGCTTGCATGTAGAATCAGTTTCTGGCTTTTAGAATGTTGTTAATGCTGTCTTTCGCCGTTCTCAACACTGGCTCTCTATTTACTTTTTAGCACCTAGAAAGTGATTTAACAAAACGTGGAGCCAGTAATTAGAGATCCTAGTGCCCACTTCATTTGAGATACCATTATAGCTGCAGCTTATAGCTCTGAGGAATTAGGAGATTGTCCGGGATTTCTAATCAAAAACGGTTTTCCAAAATAGTTGAGTATATTCTGAAATCCACTGATAAAAAACACAAGTATCCCTACAACCTAACTAACAGAGCAGTTCAGAGTCTAATGCGCTGATGCAACTATAAATGTCCGAATTAAATGTTGAAATGAATGCTCGCCATAATTTGATGAAAATATTTCATCAAACGCCACGCTAAATATTTGGTAGAATGTCTGTCCCGCGACGGCACGTGAAAATACGACAATATGCAAACTGAAGCTAGATAATGAAAATCATCCCAGAATTAACACTTCACTTGGAATGTTTTCATGGTTCCGCGTATCTCTAGTAACTTAATACGGCACCCGAGGCTGTTTGTAGCAGTGACACTGATGCGATGCGACTCCCGACACGACACAGATGGCGTGTCCTTCAGCGTCTGGAGAGAACTGGGGCGTTGCTTCCTCGCGCAGCGTTCTTATATATAAAGCCGCGGTGCGGACGGCTAAGGGAACGCCTGATCTTTTCGGCTCTCCCGACTAGCCGCTGGGCTAGTAACGCACCACTTCAAGTTACATAATAATTTATAGCTTCTTTTGCTGATGGCCGAAGAAGCTCTTAATTTAAACGTGCATTTAGCACGCAGGTAAGTATTGATAATAAAATTTTGACGTGGCTAAGTTAAATATTTTGGGCGAGAGAATTAATTAAATTACACTGCACGCAGTAGATGAGTTCTGAACTGGTCCTTTTGAGATCCACTATCGCTATAATTTTATAGGTATTCAAAAGAAACTTTACACATCTTCATAGTCATAGCGGACCTCCAACCTATTTAAATCTAAACATCCTAGCCTTATTTATTAGCCTACTTAATCTATCTTGCTTCCTTCAGTTTTGAGACGAAAACCAGAAAATCATGAATTTCCACTAAAATCTTAATTTGTGAAATCCAAAGTACTGTTTTTATTAAATCATTATGAAAGATGAATCTAAATATAAATTTTGAAGTGTCTAGCTCTTTTCTGTTGCGCCAATGATTTTTTTAGAAAAACGTCCAAATTTCGAAAGTGGCTGAAGTTATCGAACTGATATTTAACACACATTAATTTAGTATTATTCCTGACATGCTACAAAAGTTTTAGGTCATTTGCTTGATTTTTAAGGTATTGCGCAACATTTATGGCGTCAGAGCTAGTTACAGCAGACTGGCTGGCACACAATGGAAACTGATGTGAATTTACTACAGCGTGAGTAGGCTGCTTCCCTACAAGTGGATATATCGCACAACCTCTGTTACACTGCCTACATGGCATTGAGATGGAATGCATTTCAAATACTGTTTGTTAGCGTGAGAAGTATCTAGCAGCGGCATGACGGAGTTGCACATATCGGCTTAATACCACGTTCCCTAGCCTAATCACTTTCGAAATTTGGTGAGTAGGGTGATTTTATTATGAGCTCATGCAGCCAGTGACATGCGACCATGCTTTCAGTCTGTCAATACATACACCATTTGTGTGGAAGACCATTTCATTATGAAGCAATACCATACTCGATTTATAAAGCTTGTATAGTTTGAAAGGTGGCTACACTGAGCCACAGCGCCAGAGATTGCGCCAAAGAGTTTTATTCCGGCGCCTCCACTGGCAGTGCTTATTGAGAACTAGCAGTAGGCAGTGTTTGTTGAGATGTGGTGGTGGAGAGTGCTTATTGAGAAGTAGCAGTAGGCAGTGCTTGTTGAGATATTGCAGTAGCGAGTCGTAGTTGAGAAGTTGCGGTAGTGAGTGCTTGTTCAGAACTTGTAATATTGTTTTGATGGGCTAGACACCAGATATTGTTGGATTGGGGATGCTGTAATGATCAGAGTGTGCTTATCGTCAATATATATGAAGGTAAAAAATTCGTTTGTTTTTCATTATTTCAATGACTTTAACAATAATGCCTCTTGGTCACAGGTTCAGTCAACACAGCATCTGGCTCGTGTTCTTGTATTAGACTGTATTTCTGGTTTCTATGTGCAATTATAGTATTTCTGTTTATTTTTTTAATTACTTCAGTATAAATGTTGTTTAAAATACCTGGTCTTATTGAGGAAGAACCATGCCAGATGTGTACGTTGAATCACACTTCCACACACAGAACAGCGAAACTTGTGCCTTGCTGTTTCGTAGCTTTCATAGTTGCTGGGGACTTAATTAATTAATTGTGTTAACGGAAATTTCGTTTCATTCTTTGTTGTTGTTCTCTGCAGTCAGATTGCGTACAAATACTAATCAGGGCCAACCGTTTACGAGACTGCGTAACCGGACAGTCAGCTACTAAAATAAAAAAGTATTTGCATTCATTCAATATAATTAAGCCCCCATGCACGTGGCGACCGCTGCTTCGGATCGTCCCTTGGAATTCTTCTGATTGTAAAAATAGCAGACAGTAGTATTGTTGTAGTAATTTGTAGTTTAGTAATTGTAGTCTATATTGCATGTGTAGATTTGGTAATTGTCATTCTTCTAATGGTATTTTTTGCAGAATTTAATTTTTGTTGTCTTGTAAACGGGTTTGACAATTTTGTGCAATTATGAATATTTCAATTGTTCGTTAATCGTGTTTGAAGGAAGCATTTCGTGTGAATGATATTGTTGGTGATAAAGTGTCATTTTGCGTAATTTTCACATAGTGACGAGTTTTGTATGTTTTGTAAATGATTACGCGATCGATGAAAAAGGCAAAAATGATGAATAGTGAGAATGACGAAATTGTTAACATGGCGAACTCGCCAACACAGGAGAACAGTATGATGAATAATGGAGTTGAAAACAATTTAATAAGTCGGGAAAATAGTCCGGAAACAGTTCAAAATTTTTCACAGTCAAAAAAATCTTCAGAATACGAGATTAACGACAGAAGATTTTGAAATAGTATCGAACAAAGATAGCTTTACAGCTATGACGAAAGAAGCTGGTTTTGCGGGAAATGTTAGGGGCGAAAGGAATTTCGAACCAGTCAAAGTGGAGCAGTTGATGGGTGCAATATTAAATCTGGGATCACAGTTGGGATCTGAATTAAAAGCAGTGGGATCACAGTTACGATCTGAATTTAAAACAGAGATGGGAACTTTGGCAACACGGTTAGAAACTGACATGGGAACAATGGAAACACGGTTAGACTCACGGGTAGGGACATGCTTCAAAAACATGAAAGATGAATTAAAGAAAGAAATTAGAGAAGAAGTACAACGGATTTTGAATGCTCACAATAATAGATTAATTTCAATAGAAATCAGACAAAAGGAACAGGATAGAGAACAGGAAGAAAGAGATCGCGTGATAGTACAAAAATTTTCAGAGTTAAATATACAACGTGCACACGATAAGGAAGAAATATTTGAAAGAATCGAGGAATCCGTACCAAATGACACATTAAATAACCTAACACAACAGTATGAACAGTTAACTACTAAATGTGTTAATACTGAAATCCGAGTCGCGACACTTACGGAAGACGTAAATAAACAGAAAGAACAATTAGGTTACTTATCGGAAAGAGTTGAGGAGATTTCAGATAAATTGACAAGTCTTAGTTTAAATGGGGACAGAGATTCGGGTGATACAGCTCCATTACCATTTGCAGAAACCGAAGGGTACCAGAACATAAAATAAGCACGTTGACAAAATTTAATGAACGCGTTAAAAGGGAATTTGAGGCATTACAAAAGCAAGTCAAACAAATTGAAGGCGAAATCGTAGGAAAAGACAGCAGAAGAAATTTAGAATCACAGATAGCAGAGGGGTTTGAAGAAAATAATTCGTTTCATTTACGGGATGCAACAAGAGAGCGCCAGGCGCGCGAAATTGACAATAATCGACGTTCGGACTGGGACAGACGCGGTAGGTCTTTGTCGCCACGAGGAGAAAACTTTGACTATAAACACTTCTTAACTATTCGGAAATTTAAGATCTTTCGCAATTCTAAGAACGACATTCATCCATGTTCATGGTTAGATCAATTTATGTACGCACTTCCACCAAACTGGCCACTAAGTCACAAACTGGAAATTATGTGCGGCTATTAAGGTCCTCAGGGGATTCACTACACTAAGTGAATATGTGCCGTAGCGTGCATAGGGCCCCGAGCTGTAGTGGTGCTATTTCCCTTTTAGTTTTCTGCACCGCTGCCTACTCTTACTATTCTTTGCATTTGTCAAAACAACTCTTCAACTATCAATCTATCTAGAGAGTCGGTAAAAGAATAACCGGATATGACTATTTTACCCAAAAGTGATTTCGGAAATTACCGTTTGGACTTACTATATCTTCTGCAGCATTCATTCGTAGTTTAAACGAAATTTTACCTGTTTATCTTCGTGACAATGTTACTTCATATGTTGACGATATTATTATTGCTAAACGTTCTTGGAGTGAGCACAACAAAATTTTGGATTCATTATTACGTATTTTTGCAAGAGTTGGCATTACAGTGAACTTGGAAAAATCTGAATTTGGTCGTTTTCAGGTGAAATTTCTTGGTCATATTATTTCTACAGAAGGTATTCTTCCTGATCCAGAGAAACTAGACGCTATTCGTAATTATGCTGTTCCTACCACAAAACGTGATGTTCGTAGTTTCCTTGGTGTCCGTAATTTTCTTAGACGCTTTGTTAGATTGGACAATTTGGCCACACCTCGTTTATGTGAACTATCTGGAAAGAATTCTAATTGGTGTTGGGATGAGAAAGCTCAATCAGAATTTGAACAACTTCGTGATGCTTTAGTTGCTGCTCCACTTCTTTCACATCCGGATTTATCTAAAGATTTTTGTTTGGCGACGGACTCATCATACAAAGGCCTAGGTGCACATTTATTTCAAGAGATAGAAGAAAATGGCATTGTAGTACAGAAAACTATTGCATTTGGAAGTCGTGTTCTCACGAAATCAGGAAAGAATTATTCGATTACGGAACTTGAAGCTTTGGCTGTTGTATGGGCTTTCACAAAATTTCGCATATTTTTGTATGGCAGACATACTAAGGTTTACACCGATCATCGAGCTCTGGAATTTCTTATGTCAACAAAATTAACACATGGAAGATTGTCACGATGGGCGCTGTACCTACAGGAATTTGATTTTAGTATTGTTTACATACAGGGTTCTTCAAATATTATTGCTGATGCTTTATCACGTGCGCCTATGGGTTTGAAACAAAGTGCTGAGGAGGACTGCAAAGAAAACAATTATTGTTTGATGTATATTCAAGGTGTTGCGTTTGAGAATTTTATTTCGTCTTCGCTCCAGGACATCGCTAAGGAGCAAAATAAGGATCCAATCTGGAAGGGCATTAAGGAGAAGTGGAGGAGAAAGGAAAGCGTAGCGATTAGACAGCATTATTTAGTTCGCAATGATATTCTTTTTAAACGAAAATCGGTCGACAACTCTGTTTGGTTAGTTTGTATTCCTGATGAGTGGGTCAATAAATTGATTTGGTACACACATTTCAGTTATGCACACTTTGGTCCCAGAAAATGCTTTCATAAATTACGAGAAAATTGCTACTTCAGTAATATGGAAAAACGTATTCGATCCGTTCTTGCCAAATGCAAATTATGTCAAAAGGCTAAGCCGCCAACTGTTTCTCACAAAGCACCGTTGGTTCCTATCATTCCAGCGAAATTAAAGGACATGGCTGCAGTCGATTTGTTCGGTCCAGTGGTTCGTGCTACTAATGGTTTTGCGTATATTTTAGCAGCAGTGGAATTGACATCAAAATATGTGTGTTTTACACCTTTACGCAAAGCAACAGCTCGTTCAGTATCTAATGCTTTCATCAAACATTTTCTTAAAGAAGTGGGTCATATTGATAAGGTTATATCAGATAATGGATCACAGTTTCGCTCTAAAATTTGGCTTCGTACTCTACGGCGTCGTAAGATTAAACCAATTTTCATTTCACTTTTTCACCCTCAGTCTAACGCTTCAGAGAGATGGATGAAGGAAATCAATAAATTGTGTCGACTTTATTGTCATCAGAATCACATAACATGGGATCAGTATCTTCATATTTTTCAAAACATTCTGAATGAACTCCCTAATGATTCAACTTCTTTACCGCCTATATTGATATTAAAAAATAAAGCACCGACAAATCGCATTTCTGAAATTTTTCCTTTTCCGCCTACACGGAAACTGCGGCATTCTGAAGTTGTGAACCTGGCTACATCTACATCTACATCTACATCTATACTCCGCGAGCCACCTTACGGTGTGTGGCGGAGGGTACTTATTGTACCACTATCTGATCCCCCCTTCCCTGTTCCATTCACGAATTGTGCGTGGAAAGAACGACTGCTTGTAAGTCTCCGTATTTGCTCTAATTTCTCGGATCTTTTCGTTGTGATCATTACGCGAGATATATGTGGGCGGTAGTAATATGTTGCCCATCTCTTCCCGGAATGTGCTCTCTCGTAACTTCGATAATAAACCTCTCCGTATTGCGTAACGCCTTTCTTGAAGTGTCCGCCACTGGAGCTTGTTCAGCATCTCCGTAACGCTCTCGCGCTGACTAAATGTCCCCATGACGAATCGCGCTGCTTTTCGCTGGATCATGTCTATCTCTTCTATTAATCCAACCTGGTAAGGGTCCCATACTGATGAGCAATATTCAAGAATCGGACGAACAAGCGTTTTGTAAGCTACTTCTTTCGTCGATGAGTCACATTTTCTTAGAATTCTTCCTATGAATCTCAACCTGGCGCCTGCTTTTCCCACTATTTGTTTTATGTGATCATTCCACTTCAGATCGCTCCGGATAGTAACTCCTAAGTATTTTACGGTCGTTACCGCTTCCAATGATTTACCACCTATGGCATAATCGTACTGGAATGGATTTCTGCCCCTATGTATTCGCATTATATTACATTTATCTACGTTTAGGGAAAGCTGCCAGCTGTCGCACCATGCATTAATCCTCTGCAGGTCCTCCTGGAGTACGTACGAGTCTTCTGATGTTGCTACTTTCTTGTAGACAACCGTGTCATCTGCAAATAGCCTCACGGAGCTACCGATGTTGTCAACTAAGTCATTTATGTATATTGTAAACAATAAAGGTCCTATCACGCTTCCCTGCGGTACTCCCGAAATTACCTCTACATCTGCAGATTTTGAACCGTTCTTCTAGGAAATCCTGAATCCAGTCACAAACCTGGTCCGATATTCCGTAAGCTCGTATTTTTTTCACTAAACGTAAGTGCGGAACCGTATCAAATGCCTTCCTGAAGTCCAGGAATACGGCATCAATCTGCTCGCCAGTGTCTACAGCACTGTGAATTTCTTGGGCAAATAGGGCGAGCTGAGTTTCACATGATCTCTGTTTGCGGAATCCATGTTGGTTATGATGAAGGAGATTTGTATTATCTAAGAACGTCATAATACGAGAACACAAAACATGTTCCATTATTCTACAACAGATTGACGTAAGCGAAATAGGCCTATAATTATTCGCATCTGATTTATGACCCTTCTTGAAAATGGGAACGACCTGCGCTTTCTTCCAGTCGCTAGGTACTTTACGTTCTTCCAGCGATCTACGATAAATTGCTGATAGAAAGGGGGCAAGTTCTTTAGCATAATCACTGTAGAATCTTAAGGGTATCTCGTCTGGTCCGGATGCTTTTCCGCTACTAAGTGATAGCAGTTGTTTTTCAATTCTGATATCGTTTATTTCAATATTTTCCATTTTGGCGTCCGTGCGACGGCTGAAGTCAGGGACCGTGTTACGATTTTCCGCAGTGAAACAGTTTCGGAACACTGAATTCAGTATTTCTGCCTTTCTTCGGTCGTCCTCTGTTTCGGTGCCATCGTGGTCAACGAGTGACTGAATAGGGGATTTAGATCCGCTTACCGATTTTACATATGACCAAAACTTTTTAGGGTTCTTGTTTAGATTGTTTGCCAATGTTTTATGTTCGAATTCGTTGAATGCTTCTCTCATTGCTCTCTTTACGCTCTTTTTCGCTTCGTTCAGCTTTTCCTTATCAGCTATGATTCGACTACTCTTAAACCTATGATGAAGCTTTCTTTGTTTCCGTAGTACCTTTCGTACATGATTGTTATACCACGGTGGATCTTTCCCCTCGCTTTGGACCTTAGTCGGTACGAACTTATCTAAGGCGTACTGGACGATGTTTCTGAATTTTTTCCATTTATGTTCCACATCCTCTTCCTCAGAAATGAACGTTTGATGGTGGTCACTCAGATATTCTGCGATTTGTGCCCTATCACTCTTGTTAAGCAAATATATTTTCCTTCCTTTCTTGGCATTTCTTATTACACTTGTAGTCATTGATGCAACCACTGACTTATGATCACTGATACCCTCTTCTACATTCACGGAGTCGAAAGTTCCGGTCTATTTGTTGCTATGAGGTCTAAAACGTTAGCTTCACGAGTTGGTTCTCTAACTATCTGCTCGAAGTAATTCTCGGACAAGGCAGTCAGGATAATGTCACAAGAGTCTCTGTCCCTGGCTCCAGTTCTGATTGTGTGACTATCCCATTCTATACCTGGTAGATTGAAGTCTCCCCCTATTACAATAGTATGATCACGAAACTTCTTCACGACGTTCTGCAGGTTCTCTCTGAGGCGCTCAACTACTACGGTTGCTGATGCAGGTGGTCTATAGAAGCATCCGACTATCATATCTGACCCACCTTTGATACTTAACTTAACCCAGATTATTTCACATTCGCATTCGCTAATAACTTCACTGGATATTATTGAATTCTTTACTGCTATAAATACTCCTCCACCATTGGCGTTTATCCTATCCTTGCGGTATATATTCCATTCTGTGTCTAGGATTTCGTTACTGTTCACTTCCGGTTTTAACCAACTTTCCGTTCCTAATACTATATGCGCACTATTTCCTTCAATAAGAGATACTAATTCAGGAACCTTGCCCTGGATACTCCTGCAGTTTACCAATATTACGTTAACTTTTCCTGTTTTTGGTCTCCGAGGACGGACATTCTTTATAAACGATGATAATGTCCTCTCTGGTAAGCCGTCAGGTATTTTATCGTTTCGCCCAAGGGGGGGTCCCTCTAACCTAAAAAACCCCCGTGTGCACGCCACACGTACTCTGCTACCCTAGTAGCTGCTTCCGGTGTGTAGTGCACGCCTGACCTGTCTAGGGGGGCCCTACAGTTCTCCACCCAATAACGGAGGTCGATGAATTTGCAACCATTATAGTCGCAGAGTCGTCTGAGCCTCTGGTTTAGACCCTCCACACGGCTCCAAACCAGAGGACCGCGATCGACTCTGGGCACTATGCTGCAGATATTAAGCTCAGCTTGCACTCCGCGTGCGATGCTGGTTGTCTTCACCAAATCAGCCAGCCGCCGGAAGGAACCAAGGATGGCCTCAGAACCCAAGCGGCAGGCGTCATTGCATCTGCGGCTGCTAGAAAAGAGAAATCAGCTAAGCGTCCTGGTCGTTTAAAAACCTTGTCAGTTGGTCAAAAGGTGTTAATTAAGTCTCACCGTTTGTCTCACAAAGGAAAAGGCTTGTGTCGCAAATTTTTTCTGCTTTATAACGGTCCATATAGAGTTCGCAAAATTATTCATGATGACACTGTCGAAGTAGAAACTCTTAAATCTCGGCGTTCTAAGGGAATACATCATATATCGAACGTTAAAATTTTTGTGGAATGACATACTTTAGAGAAACTAACAGCTACATGTAAACACACGGAGAGTACAAGGATACCGCGCCGTGTTCTGGCGGCGGCACATACTCAAAGCAACAGTCAAGTCTGCGCGCTGCACAAGGCAGTCGTTGACCGCAAACAATTGCTTCCTACGTCACGCGCACCTACAGCTGATCGAGCGCTCAGTGCGAATGCACCGACAGCCGTAAACAAATACACAGTCTAATTTCTCTGATTAAATTCAGTATAAAGCTATAGTGACTTGATAAATTATGTTATTAACGTTCAGTATTTTTCAGGATACGGTTGTGTAAAATATTTAGGAACTTCAGGTAAATTCGGTGTGTGTCCGACGTTAAGAGGACTTGCTATCGAGAAATTTTCAGGAAGAATGTCATTTCGAAGAAGAAAGTAATAAACTAAAAAGGTAACTATTAATTGAATTTATTTTTCAGGTAACATATTTCCACTTAGGTACGTACTTAGGACGTAATTTGCTGCTCGCGATTACGTCATTCATACTTTGTGCAAAATTTTATGTTCTATGAATTTACTTGTGAAGCGACGTGCTTGCGTACATTTGCTGATTTTGACAATGTTTGATTAATGAACAGGATTGTTACTTATGTATATTATGCATCGCGTGGCTGCACTGCTTTTTCACTGATGTCATATTTTTTTAATTATGTGCCTGCTGTGCTTATTTATTTAAATTATAATTGCCACATGATTAATTGTGCTGATATGGTTATGTATATAAGTTATACTTTGTGATTTATCTGCTTGCGCCTTCATGTTTACTTATTAAGATTACATATGAACATTTATTTGCTTATGCTGATATGATGCTAATGACCTGTTTATTATTTAAGATATATATTCGTTGCTTTGGGTATGGATTGCATATTCACACATTTCTGTTTTGTTGTTATAACTACTCTTTAATTTGGTATATAGAAATGCTGATATACGGTGTACAAACATGGAGTTTAGGTCACACTATGGTATTAATTATAGATTGTTCGCTTGGCAGAGCCTCGTTGGAGGAATTGTGCTGCATCCACTTGCTGACATTCTGTTCTCCACTGGTATATTTACTCGCTATGGCATGTTTTGCTTACGCTTAGTGCCTTATATTTTAAGATAAGAAAATGAACTGCCGTGAGCTGGAGGTTTTATGGAAGCTGTATAAATTTATGCTAATAGAAAGGAAGCTAACGACATGAAATACCAACACTAGGTTTAGACTGTTGACAGTTATTACACTGCATTCTTCGTGAGCAACTGAAATAGTTAAGTGACACTTGACACAAGAAATACTCCACATGTTTGCTTCTGTTTTGCTATGATTTTTGAAGTGATGTACACACTGTGAAATATTACGATTTATTCATTCAAAGTCTTATGTGATCTTTCATACTACATACTCGCACCTACTTACTGAAAGTTATTCAAACTGAAGGCTGTTAGAGGTCATGTATGCCTTTCCTTTATTTTATGATGGGCAAGGTAACCAAAATGTATTTTATAATTCATAATGAGTAGAAGATTTGGCTCGGGTGGACTACACAGAGGTTGTGTGTGGACATTGTGTCTTCGGATTGCATGGGATGATGAATTGAAGTTTGCACTAGGATTTTATCTGTACTTGTTCGAGGAGACTGACTAGAGGAAAGAGTTGTTATGGAAGTGAAATGATATTGGTGATAAGGTTTATATGTATCGACATATTGAAGAGGTATTGTTGAGGTATTGAGATTGTGTGAAGTTGATGATTATTGGAGTTTTGGTGGACAAGAGGTAAGGTAAATGATATTGATGATAAGGTTTATATGTATCGTGTAAAAGGTATTATTGAAGTATCAAGATTATGTGATGATAATGATTATTGGAGTTTTGGTGGATAAGAGGTAAAGTAAGTGAGGAGCATATTTTTTTGTTGGTTTATATGGAACAAGGAGGATGAAGATGGCAGACTAGAACACTCAAGTAGAAGGAAGATTGTCTACACACACACTTTGTTAAATCAATAAGCGGTACATACTTTTTTTTTGGAGAGAGGAAGTATTTGCATATCTTGGCACACTGACAGTTGTTCAGCAACCGTACATTTGATTTGGCTTGGCAAACATTGGTCTTGACATGATGACTATGACGTTGACTAACTATTATTGACTGTTATACACTGCTGCCAGTACTACTTGATACACATGTTGAACATCAAATTTTGACAGAATTGCATTTACACAGTTAACACTATTCAATTACACAGTAGTACTTAAATGTGGATGAAAGCTGAGTGAGTGTGTTTTGTGTGTTTTCCTTTCCTAATCCCAAATAATTGGTACCGACCTATCTCCTAAATATTATTTTACTTGTTTGTTGTGGCTTGCACTGACACCCATAAATATTATAGGTTTACTGATATTTGTGTATTTGTAATATTTAATATGACAATTATCTGATATCATTTGTGTGTTTATTATAATTTGTATGTTTAGTGTAAGAGCATTGATAATAATTTTGTAAAAGCAATTGTGTGTGCATTCAAACTGTTGTTCTGCCTGTTCAACATTACTGGGTGCCACTGGTGGAACTGCTTCTACTGAAATGATGTCACTTGTTGGTGTCTGCACCTGTTCCACAATGCTGGGTGCCACTGATGGAACTGCTTCTACTGAAATGTCACTTGTTGGTATCTGCACCTGTTCAACAATGCTGGGTGCCACCAATGGAACTGCTTCTACTGAAATAATGTCACTTGTTGGTGTCTGCACCTGCTCAACATTACTGGGTGCCATTGATTGAATAATACTTATGTAAACTATTATGTAAAATTACATGTATGCAAGCATTTGTATTCCTTACTGTATTTTATATATTAAGTTATTGAATGGTCAGTGCAAAGCCAAAATTTATTTAGTGAAGTGATATTTACTTATTAATATTATCTTTTATTTTTGTCTGTATTTTTTGGGGGGGGAATTTGGTGGTATTTTCACCACCAATGCTGGCAAAAATACCATCAAATTCTGGCCCGTGGAGGAGGGGCATATGAAAGGTGGCTACACTGAGCCACAGCGCCAGAGATTGCGCCAAGGAGTTTTATTCCGGCGCCTCCACCGGCAGTGCTTATTGAGAAGTAGCAGTGGGCAGTGCTTGTTGAGATGGGTAGTGGAGAGTGCTTATTGAGAAGTAGTAGTAGGCAGTGTTTGTTGAGATGTTGCAGTAGCGAGTCGTAGTTGAGAAGTTGCGGTAGTGAGTGCTTGTTCAGAACTTGTAATATTGTTTTGATGGGCTAGACACCAGATATTGTTGGATTGGGGATGCTGTAATGATCAGAGTGTGCTTATCGTCAATATATATGAAGGTAAAAAATTCGTTTGTTTTTCATTATTTCAATGTCTTAAACAATAATGCCTCTTGGTCACAGGTTCAGTCAACACAGCATCTGGCTCGTGTTCTTGTATTAGACTGTATTTCTGGTTTCTATGTGCAATTATAGTATTTCTGTTTATTTTTTTTAATTACTTCAGTATAAATGGTGTTTAAAATATCTGGTCTTATTGAGGAAGAACCGTGCCAGATGTGTACGTTGAATCACACTTCTACACACAGAACAGTGACACTTGTGCCTTGTTGTGACTTAGCTTTCATAGTTGCTGGGGACTTAATTAATTAATTGTGTTAACGGAAATTTCGTTTCATTCTTTGTTGTTGTTCTATGCAGTCAGATTGCGTACAAATACTAATCAGGGCCAACCGTTTACGAGACTGCGTAACCGGACAGTCAGCTACTAAAATAAAAAAGTATTTGCATTCATTCAATATAATTAAGCCCCCATGCAAGTTTTCAACATGGATATCATTAACCTATAGATCCAAGACCGTTTTTATGCAAGGTGACGGTGATATACTCGTTGTGATCGATTTTTTTAATAACTGGTAGCTTATAGAACGACTGTGTCACTCTTCCTCGGAGACACTGCTGCCATTATCAACAAAACGAAATGAGGCGTGTCCCTCCATCGCGGATTTTTGCTCAGTATTGTTTGCTGTCACCAGCATTCAGTTATTGGCGAATATTATACTTAGTAGGGGATGTGTGATAGATTCACCGTGATTAGCAGGCTTGTTAAGTATGTGTCGAGGTGTAAGTTACTTCGGTCAGTGTTCCAACATGTGCAAAGAAAATGGCTATGTCCAACATAAGGGAGGTGGAGAATTACGACTTCAACGCACCAAATCCTGTAAGGGGGATGTACATTGCATGTGTGCCTGTTTAGTGTCCCAAGAGGAGCAGTGGGCGGTAAATTTTCCGCGAGCTCTAGGCAACATAAACAGCCTAGACGCAGTAAAATCCAGATACGAACAACAGCGTGTCATGTCGTCCTACAGAGTAGACTGCGATCGAAATTGATGACGTCGTTGGCTTAACAAGGGCATGCGTCTAGGTCTCCCGCTGTGGAGCCCCGCTTCAAATAACGGGACGTCAACAATTCACATGTGAATATTAAGTACATTAATTTCGTTTCCGAATCACCACCACGCAACATGATTTCATAAATACATATTACTGCTTTGAAATCCGTTCCGTATGCATGTTAATGTAAACTATTCATTAGCGATGTTCCGAGAGTGCTGTTGTGCTAGTTTTGTGTTCTAGGTAACATTTAGTTTCACCTTTATGCTATCTGTGCGAAGTATACATCTTTTATTTAATTCAAAGCGCCCTGTGCATATTGCCTGAGGTATACTGCTTGGTTTTCCGAAGTTAAATAGATAAATATCAAAATAACGTAGCATGAAACACTTTGCCTTCCCTAGCATGATACTCAGGTGTCACTCATGTCACGCTATCAGTTCTAAGAATAAGTCACAGGACGGCCCCCTCTTGACACATGAACTGCTCATACTTCATTGCCTGCCAGTAGTTTCGCCTCCATTCGTAGACTCCCGATGTAAGCGATGACTCACCAGAAGAACTTAATTTCAAATATTTCTGGAAATGTCTGACATACCTAAACGGGATTTTATAATATAAAGTACTGCATCACTTACATTTGTTCACGTGGCAACATGATGGGTATCACGACTTTATTCCCATTTCAAAGTGCAGTTTTTGTAGTTTACATTAATATCAGACACGATAGCCGTGTACGTCTTGTTGTACTTCTCCTTCCCTGCACTCATCTTTTTATGGTCTTGCGATATTGTGTCTACTTCCTTGCGTAAGAATTCACACACACACAACACATCATTCACACTGTTTGTTTACATCAAGCAATTAATTCCTGAAACGCTACAAGATAACTAATGCAGATGACTCACTTTATTATTTTAATCATTAGTGACATACACTCCTGGAAATGGAAAAAAGAACACATTGACACCGGTGTGTCAGACCCACCATACTTGCTCCGGACACTGCGAGAGGGCTGTACAAGCAATGATCACACGCACGGCACAGCGGACACGCCAGGAACCGCGGTGTTGGACGTCGAATGGCGCTAGCTGCGCAGCATTTGTGCACCGCCGCCGTCAGTGTCAGCCAGTTTGCCGTGGCATACGGAGCTCCATCGCAGTCTTTAACACTGGTAGCATGCCGCGACAGCGTGGACGTGAACCGTATGTGCAGTTGACGGACTTTGAGCGAGGGCGTGTAGTGGGCATGCGGGAGGCCGGGTGGACGTACCGCCGAATTGCTCAACACGTGGGGCGTGAGGTCTCCACAGTACATCGATGTTGTCGCCAGTGGTCGGCGGAAGGTGCACGTGCCCGTCGACCTGGGACCGGACCGCAGCGACGCACGGATGCACGCCAAGACCGTAGGATCCTACGCAGTGCCGTAGGGCACCGCACCGCCACTTCCCAGCAAATTAGGGACACTGTTGCTCCTGGGGTATCGGCAAGGACCATTCGCAACCGTCTCCATGAAGCTGGGCTACGGTCCCGCACACCGTTAGGCCGTCTTCCGCTCACGCCCCAACATCGTGCAGCCTGCCTCCAGTGGTGTCGCGACAGGCGTGAATGGAGGGACGAATGGAGACGTGTCGTCTTCAGCGATGAGAGTCGCTTCTGCCTTGGTGCCAATTATGGTCGTATGCGTGTTTGGCGCCGTGCAGGTGAGCGCCACAATCAGGACTGCATACGACCGAGGCACACAGGGCCAACACCCGGCATCATGGTGTGGGGAGTGATCTCCTACACTGGCCGTACACCACTGGTGATCGTCGAGGGGACACTGAATAGTGCACGGTACATCCAAACCGTCATCGAACCCATCGTTCTACCATTCCTAGACCGGCAAGGGAACTTGCTGTTCCAACAGGACAATGCACGTCCGCATGTATCCCGTGCCACCCAATGTGCTCTAGAAGGTGTAAGTCAACTACCCGGGCCAGCAAGATCTCCGGATCTGTCCCCCATTGAGCATGTTTGGGACTGGATGAAGCGTCGTCTCACGCGGTCTGCACGTCCAGCACGAACGCTGGTCCAACTGAGGCGCCAGGTGGAAATGGCATGGCAAGCCGTTCCACAGGACTACATCCAGCATCTCTACGATCGTCTCCATGGGAGAATAGCAGCCTGCATTGCTGCGCAAGGTGGATATACACTGTACTAGTGCCGACATTGTGCATGCTCTGTTGCCTGTGTCTATGTGCCTGTGGTTCTGTCAGTGTGATCATGTGATGTATCTGACCCCAGGAATGTGTCAATAAAGTTTCCCCTTCCTGGGACAATGAATTCACGGTGTTCTTATTTCAATTTCCAGGAATGTATTTGGTATGTATCAAGAGCTTATTGTTTAAATAACATGTGATATTTTTTAAGACTTAAAGTCTCTGCAAGAGCGTACTTGTAGTTTAATCATGCATTGCAGAAAATGCTAAGTCAGGATATTGATGTAATTTGTTAAAAAATGTGCTGTGGTAGTTGGTTAACGTCTTATTTGCATATATCTAAGGACGTGTTGAGCAATTCGGCGGTACGTCCACCCGGCCTCCCGCATGCCCACTATACGCCCTCGCTCAAAGTCCGTCAACTGCACATACGGTTCACGTCCACGCTGTCGCGGCATGCTACCAGTGTTAAAGACTGCGATGGAGCTCCGTATGCGACGGCAAACTGGCTGACACTGACGGCGGCGGTGCACAAATGCTGCGCAGCTAGCGCCATTCGACGGCCAACACCGCGGTTCCTGGTGTGTCCGCCGTGCCGTGCGTGTGATCATTGCTTGTACAGCCCTCTCGCAGTGTCCGGAGCAAGTATGGTGGGTCTGACACACCGGTGTCAATGTGTTCTTTTTTCCATTTCCAGGAGTGTATATGCCATCCATACATTACTAGTGTGTAGTGTCATAGCACATGTGCTAATTGGGTGTGTCGTTCCATTGGCAGAAATACTATAACATCATTATGTTTCTCTAAGCACTACATATTATGACCACCACCCAGGAATCCAAAAACACACATACAGAAGTATGAGATGCTTCAAAGTTTAACAATTTCCATAATACATTGTTTAACAACTAATACACTAAATACCAAGTCTAATTATCCCAAAGTTAGTGGTGTGTGAAATCATTATAAGACTGCCCCCTGTAGAGTTGTAAATAACTAGTATTTTAAAAAATTACGTCACAGTACAATAAAACAATAATGTTATGGTAAGAATGACTGAAGCAGACTTGTAAATAACGACTGAAAATCTTAGGTAAATACATACATCAATAACAATGGCTAAATTTACACTGTAAACAGTAAACACTGCCACCACTAGCTATGGATGGCGAAGGGAAGCCCGGCACTTTACTTAACACAAACTAAAAAATCTGATGTGAAATCCCGCCTTTAATAGTCTCCATAGTCTGCACAAATCTCACCATTGCAAGGCGCTGTGTAGTGGCGACTGGGGAAATGCTTTTGAGTCATCGGTCTCACGATTTCCTCTCTTGTGCCAACCTCTTCAAGTCACAATAGTACTCTCAACCTACGTCCTCAATTATTTGCTGGATATACCCAATCTCTGTCTTTTTCTACTGTTTTCACCCTCTACAGGTCCCTCTAGCACCATGGAAGTTATTCCCTTATGTCTTAACAGATGACCGATCATCATGTCCATTCCTTTCTGGACAATTTTCGCGAGAACTTCCTCATTCCTCACCATATCAGTCTACCTGATTTAGAACTTTCTTCTGTAACACCAAATCTCAAATGCTTCGATTTTTTTCTGCTCCAGTTTTCCCACAGTCCATGTTTCACTACCACACAATGCTGTGCTCCAGACATATATCCTCAGAAAATTCGTCCCCAGAGTAAGTCCTACATTGTTACCAATAGACGTCTCTTGGGGAGGAATGCTCCTTCTTGCCAGTGCTAGTGTGCTTTCTATGTCCTCCTCATTCTGTCTGCCATGGGTTATTTTGTCACATGGGTAGTAGAATTCCGTAACTTCTTCCATTTCGTGATCACCAATTTTGATGTTAAGTTTCTCGCAGTTTTCGTTTCTGCTACTTCTCATTGATTAGCTCTCAATCTATATGCTGTACTCAGTAGACTGTTCATTCCACTCAGAAGATCCTGTACTTGTTCTTCACTTTCACTGGGGATAGCAATGTCATCAGCAAATCGCACCATTGATATCCTTTCACCTTCTATTTTAATTCCGCTCATGCTCCTTTCCTTTATTTCCATCACTGTTTCTTCGATGTATAGATTGAACAGTAGGATCGAAAGACTACATCCCTGTCTTGTTATTGTTGTTGTGGTCTTCAATCCGAATAGTGGTCCGATGCAGCTCTCCATGCAACCATATCCCGTGCAAGCCTCTTCACCTCCGAATAACTACTGCTACCTACATCTTTTTGAATCTGCATACTGTTTTCATCTCTTCATTTTTAACCCCCCCTCCTCCCCCCCTCCCCCAATACTAAATTGGTGATTCCTTGATGTCTCAGAATGTTTCCTATCAACCAATCCCTTCTTTTGGCCAAGTTGTGCCACAGATTCCTTGTCTCCCCAACTCTATTCAGTACCTCCTCATTAGTTAAATGATCAACCCATCTAATCTTCAGCACCACATTTCGAAGACTTCTATTCTCTTTTTATCTAAACTGTTTGTCGTCCATGTTTAAAATCCGTATATGGCTGCACTACAGACAAATACTTTCAGAAAGAACTTCCAAATACTTAAATCTATATTCGATATTAACAATTTTTTCTTCTTCAGAAATACTTCTCTTGCCACTGTCAGTCTACATTTTATATCCTCTCTACTTTGACCATCATCAGTTATTTTGCTTCCCAAATAGCATAAATCATCTACTACTGTAAGTTTCTCGTTTCCTAATCTAATTCCTTCAGCAACAGCTGATTTAATTCGATTACAATCCATTATCCTTCTTTGCTTTTGTTGATGTTCATGTTGTATCTTCCTTTCAAGACACTGTCCATTCCGTTCCACTGTTCTTCCAAGTCTTTTGCTATCTCTGAAAGAATTACAATACCACTGGCAAACCACAAAGTTTTTATTTCTTCTCCTTGAGCTTTATTTTCTACTCCAAATTTTTCTTTGGTTCCCTTTACTGCTTGTTCAATGTACGTATCGAATGACATCGGGGCTAGGCTACAACCCAGTCTCACTATCTTTTCAACCACTGCCTCCGTTTCATCCCTCTTGTAACGCGCAGACTGGCGGGACTCAAGAATTACCTCAAAATGACAAGGGATCGTACTGTACCAACGTCGCGATTCCGCTGATGTATGACTTCCTACGGCGCAAAATTGCTTGAGCAAACCAGTCGACCATTACAACAACAATTAAGTACAGTTTTTGTTTTGACAGTCGATGTTATTGACTGTGGATCGCTATCCGATCACCGAAGATTCCAGTAGTAGTCGAGCGCCTGGCAAACACTTGTAGCCTAGCTTGTACAGTAGTTGCACTATTAGACAGCAAACTGAGGACAGATCAGCCCTTTGGTGATTAGCATCCGCAACGATAATAAACACTGACAAGACAGCAGACTTAAATGCTAGATAATAACAAACAGCATTTTCTCTATAAGCAAAATTCGAGGTCGTACAGCAATGCTACTACCCCATAAATAGATACATCAAAATATCCAAATGACATTGATAATCGCTATCTATCAGCAATGACGAGACTAGCAGGATACAGCGACAACATGCGTTATCTCCCTACTGTCCAGAACAAGGCACCAAAATTATTTCAATACGTACCTGTTTATATGATGTCAAGCTAAATCGTAAATCCAGCTTGCAATTGTCCTCACAAGAAACGACTTCCTTCCAACGCAGAACAATCTCTGGAACCGCCTCGTAATCTTTTAATAGCTTTTAACATTCATCTCAGATCTGGAGTGAGTGGAAAAGCCGATTCATATTAAACTTGTATTTGGACTATGTTTATACCGGAATAAGGATAATTGAAGCGATAATTATATTTCTTTCTGCCTAGGCTAACGTTGCTATGTAAATAATGATACGTAATGTATTCCACAGATCAACCACTACCCCTTTGTGAGTATGATCACTGACTTTTCGTAACAACCTCAAATAACTTCAATTCTGATTTTTACTCACTCAGAACTTTTCTTAAGTAAATTTAATCTTGTTATCTTTTATTAGTATCGGTGCCCTGTGTAGTTTACGTATACCAACGCGATTAAGCGATTTTCACTGAAACCAAAACTTCCTAATACCAACTCGAGATTATGTTGCGCAAGAAGCTAGTAATATCTCTGAAACTTAAATCTTTGCTTTAGCCGCTTTGTAAGAGTTTCTATAGATCAACCTTCACGTAATAATACTGTTTTCAGAGATTATTCATCATTCAATTTCAACCAAAATAAGTTTCCCTTGCACTTTGAAATTAAATATCCTTCAAACATGTCACTTTTAAGGTGACACTTAAACTTGCAATTACAACACAATTAATTACACGCAACAGCTACTAAGTAATGACACGTATAGGTTTCTTTTGACCCAAGAAAACTTGTCTTTATTCGGGCTAGATTTCTCAATACAAGTTCAAAACCCTGCACCCCCCCCCCTCATAGAAACGTAAATTCAAGAACGAACAAAAATATAAACCAAAATCCTAGGCCCTACCGCCTCTTTTGCCTTAACCATAATCAGCAATTCAAACAAAACTGAGACTCTTCACGCGTTAACACAACGCCACCCGCTAAAGTTCACAAAAACAGATCAGGCCACTCGTCACTTCTACTAACCAAGTTTTTTGTTTAGTAACGTTTTGCTTGTAAATGGTTCCTTTCTATTCCAGTCGCTTACCAACTCATTCTACTAGTGTGATCTCTCATTGAAACAGTTCGCGTATACACAAGCCAATTCTAGA
Organism: Schistocerca americana; assembly: GCF_021461395.2. Classification (NCBI taxonomy): domain Eukaryota; kingdom Metazoa; phylum Arthropoda; class Insecta; order Orthoptera; family Acrididae; genus Schistocerca; species Schistocerca americana. Next base: position 402,686,009 of record NC_060126.1, on the reverse strand, counting down.
TCCGCTCTACGATCGTGGCATCCAAACAACAATCAAAAATGTGTTCGAGGCTTTCCCTTCTCGATACACACCAGTCACTACAAAACCAATCGCAAAAACAGCTACCAACCCAATTACCTTTAGCGGTTCTAGGCGCTACTGTCTGGAACTGCGCGACCGCTACGGTCGCAGGTTCGAATCCTGCCTCGGGCATGGATGTGTGTGATGTCGTTAGGTTATTTAGGTTTAAGTAGTCCTAAGTTCTAGGGGGTTGATGACCACAGCAGTTAAGTCCCTTAGTGCTCAGAGCCATTTGAACCAACCAATTACCTTTGGGCGAACCGCAACCACTAAACACACAACACGGACAGGATATCGGGTTGTACCAATTCGCTAAAAATCATCAAATGCAAATCTCTCTCTCTCTCTCTCTCTCTCTCTCTCTCTAACACGGTTTACGTTGTATCTATCACAGCAAAATAACCACTCTTTCCTCCCGAACTGTCCACAGGACGACGACAACCAATGGACTGCCCAAAAACACAATTTCGCCAAACCAGTGTCTAATCCGAGACTACTTCTACATCCCAGAACCTATATATATTCCGTAGCTCGGCCTTGCGAGGGACACTACAGCCGCAGCTACGTCTATCAGCAGGGCCTAAACGACAAAGTTGCCACAATGTCTCCGTAAACTGCACAAAATACTACACTGGCCTTACCAGCCAAACGCCTTCATCTCGCCCAGTTGCGGAGCCTCTATACAACACACAGTGGGTCGGTACTATATCCGACCTAGACCTATCCCGAGATTAACTTTATCGACAAGAGGTCTACTGGAGAACTAACTATTTTCTGATGTCATACAACGGGAACCATGTACATTAACAAACACCCAACGCCACGCCAACGTTTGACAGTTAAATTATTATTCCGTTTGGCCCTCGGGTAACGTCGATAGTGGCCGGCTGCGTCGCGTCGCTGACGCAGAATCTCTGGAACCAGCGATGGCGAGTTGTTACATCGCTGAAGCCGCGCGCGTTCACCACCTGTTTTCTCTGCGGCGCGCTCGGATCATCTAGAACATGTTTTATCGCCTTTTAATGCATCATACACATATGATTATTGTATTCGCCAGGTGTTATTGGCCATTTACCGGATCGGGTGCTCAGCAATTGTAATGGCGAACGAAATCCGTGCTTTTGACACAGCACACCCTCTACTCTTACAATTGCCGTCTGGTTTCTGTACAAGTTGTAAATTGGCTTTCACTTCCTGTATTTTGCCCCTACTACTTAAGAATTTCAGAGAAAGTATTCCAGTCAACATTGCAAAAGCATCCTCTAAGTCTACAGCTGCTATAAATGTAGGTTTGCCTTTCCTTGGCCTATCTTCTAAGATAAGTCGTAGGGTCAGTATTGCCTCGAGTGTCCCTACATTTCTCTGGAATCCAAACTTATCTTCCCCGAGGTCGGCTTCTACCAGCTTTTTCACTCTTCTCTAAAGAATTCGTGTTAGTGTTTCACAATCATGACTTATTAAACTGATTGTCCGCTAATTTTCACGTCTGTCTGCAACAGCTTCCTTTGGAATCGGAATTACTAAATTCTTCTTGAAGTCTGAGGGTATTTCACCTGTCTCATACATCTTGCACACCAGTTGGAAGAGTTTTGTCACGTCTGGCTCTCTTAATCCTATCAGTAGTTCTGGCGGAGTGTCGTCTAATCCTGGGACCTTGTTCCGACTTAGATCATTCAGAGATTTGTCAAATTCTTCTCGCAGTATCATATTTCCCAGTTCATCTTCATCTACGTCCACTTCGCTTTCTGTAATATTGCATTCAAGTTCATCTCAATGGATAATATACCCTGTATATGCTCCTGCTGTCTTTCTGCTTTCCCTTCTTTGCTTAAGACTTTTTTACCATCTGAGCTCTTGACATTCATGCAGTTGCTTCTCCCTTCACCAAAGTCCTCTTTAATTTTCCTGTAGGTGGTGTCTATATGCTTCTAAATCAGTACATGTGCCCTTTAACCATGTTGCACTTCCTGTCAATCCCATTTTTTAGGATTTTGTATTCCCTTTCGCCTGCCTCACTTCCTGGATTTTTATATTTTCTCCTTTCATCAGTTACATTCAATATCTCCTGTGTTATCCAAGGATTCCTACTAGGTCTTGTCTTTTTATCTATTGAATCCTCTGCTGCCTTCACCATTTCATCTCTTGAAATTACCCATTCGTCATCTACTGTATTCCTTTCCCCTGTTCTTGTCAACCGTTCTAGAATGCTCCCTCTGAAGCTGTCAACAACCTCTGGTTCTTTCAATTTATTGAGCTCCCCTCTCCTTAATTTCCTACCTTTTTCCAATTTCTTCAGTTTTAATCTGTAGTGCACAACCGATAAATTGTAGTCAGAATTGACATCTGCCCCTGGAAATGTCTTAAAATTTAATATCCTGTTCCTAAATATGTATTACCACTGCATAATCAATCTGAAAGCTTCCTGTGCCTCCAGGTCTCTTCACGTATACAACTTTTTGTTCTGATTCTTAAACCAAGTGTTAGCGATGATTAAATTATGCTCTGTGCAAAATTCTACCACGTGGTTTCCTCTTTCATTCCTTTCTCACAAACCATATTTACCTACTATTTTTCCTTCGTTTCCTACTGTTGAATTCCAGTCTCCATCACGATTAAATTTTCGTCTCCTTTAACTATCTGAATAATTTATTTTATATCATCATACATTTCTTCCATCTCTTCATCATCTGCAGAGATAGTCGACATGTAAACTTGTATTTACAATCCTGTATTCACCTGACCAGAAGTCCTTTTCCTCCTGTCATAGAACTTCACTAATTCCCACTTTAATTAACTTCAACCTATCCACTTCTCCTTCAAATTTTTCTAACCTACCTGTCCGATTAAGGGATCAAACACTCCATGTTCTGATGCATACTATGCCAGCTTTGTTTCTCCTAAGGACGACATCCTCCTGAGTACTCCTCACTTGTACATCCGAATGGGGGACTATTTTACCTCCAGAATATTTTACAAAACAGTGTTCTATCATCATTTATAGAGCTGCATGTCATCAGGGAAAATTATGGCTGCAGTTTCGCCTTGCTTTCAGCCACTCGCGGTATCAGCATAGCAAGGACGTTTTGGTTGATGTTACAAGGTTAACTGCAAAAGGCCTTGTGAGTTCTGACAAATGATAATTTAATAAAGACATTTAACAATTTTCTACTCTTGCAGATTTTGTCATGGATAACCAATAAGATATTTTCTCCCATGGCATGGGGAAGACGGCAGAAAATCTACGTCTACATCTACTTCTGCATCTACATCCATACTCCGCAAGCCACCTGACGGTGTGTGGCGGAGGTTACCTTGAGTACCTCTATCGGTTCTCCCTTCTATAGTTCGTGGAAAGAAAGGTTGTCGGTTCAAAATGGTTCAAATGGCTCTGAGCACTATGGGACTTAACATCTATGGTCATCAGCCCCCTAGAACTAAGAACTACTTAAACCTAACTAACCTAAGGACAGCACACAACACCCAGCCATCACGAGGCAGGGAAAATCCCTGACCCCGCCGGGAATCGAACCCGGGAACCCGGGCGTGGGAAGCGAGAACGCTACCGAAAGATTGTCGGTATGCCTCTGTGTGGGCTCCAATCTCTTTGATTTTATCCTCATGGTCTCCTCGCGAGATATACGTAGGAGAGGGCAATATACAGCTTGACTCCTCGGGAAGGTATGTTCTCGAAAAACAAAAGCCGGTACCGAGCTACTGAGCGTCTCTCCTGCAGAGTCTTCTACTGGAGTTTATCTGTCATCTCCATAAAGCTTTCGCGATTACTAAATGATCCTGTAACGAAGCGCGCTGCTCTCCGTTGGATCTTCTCTATCTCTTCTATCAACCCTATCTGGTACGGAACCCACACCGGTGAGCAGTATTCAAGCAGTACGCGAACAAGTGTACTGTAACCTACTTCCTTTGTTTTCGGACTCCATTTCCTTAGGATTCTTCTGATGAATTAATTTTATATGGTCATCCCATTTTAAATCACTCCGAATGCCTACTCCCAGATAATTTATGGAATTAACTGCTTCCAGTTGCTGACCTGCTATATTGTAGCTAAATGAGAAAGGATCTTTCTTTCTATGTATTCGTAGCACAAACTGCCTATTGGCTTTTGTCTCGGGTTCTTCGGCCGACGTTCATCTAATGATTTTTCTGTCGTTTCGCCAGCACGAGTGGCTGGCATTGTCAAAGCTTCACCCTCCATTGCCGGTGGTGAAGCTTTGACAATGCCGGCCACTCGTGCTGGCGAAACGTCAGAAAAATCATTAGATGAACGTCGGCCGAAGAACCCGAGACAGAAGCCAATAGGCAGTTTGTCAACAAGTGGCCACGAAAGCCTTAACAATTTTGTATTCGTAGCACATTACACTTTGTAACCTCCCCCTCACTTATCGACCCTTATGACAATGAAAAATTTAACCGCGTGTACCTAATGGGAATTTGGGAAAAGCAATCGTCACCGAAGTTTATCTGTCAGTAAAGAGGGAGGAAAGGGTTACATCTAAATGAAAGGAAATATGCAAATGAAACTGGTGGAAATTAATTTTGAAAAGGGGTAAAGTTAATAAAGAAAGTAAATGTGCAGTCATTATGTTAACAATTAACTAGCGGTAATTAGATATTTGAGATTTGGGGAAAATTACGGTCACCAGTCCTATGGACAATTACTATAGTAACTGAAAAATAAAGGTTATTGCACATATAATTAGCACTAGAAGCGTGGCAACTGAAGGTTGACACATCTAGTGTGAAAACTGAATGCTTGTCAGAAGTAATAAATTTCGCTACACTCTGACTTAATACAGCAAAATAATTAATAAAACCGGAAAATTGAAAGTTAATTTAGTGACTGAAATTAATAGTGAGCTTTGTTTCTGAAGCACTTCGAAATTCAGTAAAATGCAGTTAGTCTTGGGGTACCTCAACAATCATTTCAAAAGCTACTTGAACCTACGCAATTTAGAAATAAGAGATTTAACTTTGAACTTGAATTAAATGATTTTGGACAATTAACAATAGTAAAATTTAGTACGTACCAAGCTGAGCTGCAGTCACAGGTAAGCTAAAATATGGTAACAAAACTCGCACTCTTAATTTGTGCTTGTGTAATCTAAATATTGTAGCCAGCTATGAATACCTTAACTGAACTTTGAAATTAAAGCAGTGAAATGGAATGACATTACTTTAATGTTGGCGTCTGAATTTCAACGACACTCGGGTTCATTCCGGAAAAGGAAGGGACCCTGCTTGGCAATGCAATTGGGACAATGAGCAACAAAGGTTCATGCTAAGTTGCCGTAATTTTGTGATGCAACAATTTTAAAAGCTGAGGTCTGCCATACGGCTCTAAAACTCTACGTGCTTCCAGTCTTCCTTGTTGGTTGATTGAAGGTTTGAAGCCGTCGATCGAGGAGGTGGCGATAGTCACTCATTGTCGGCCATCGCTGTTGCAGAAGCTGGATGTTAGCGCGCCTCCTTCTCGACACGGTCACCAGGCGAAACGGTCTCTTGATGTGCGCCAGTTAATGCTTCCCGTCCGCGACACCATATCATAGCAAGTCGAGCGCAATCACATGCTGCCAAACCCCGAAAGCGCGGCAACTCGCGGGAGCGTCACACAACACACCTGCTCAACCGCACTACCCCAGCCAGACTCTGCCCGCGCTCCACGCGGCCGAGTTCACACTACCAAAGATCCTAAACACTTTGGTTCTCCACACGACCTATCAATGTATTCGTTCGATAGCATAGCTTTCCCTAGGCAAGACCCAGCGTAAAACTACAAATAGTATTTACAAAACAAACCAATTATACATCGACATAGATGCATAAATATATATATATATATATATATATATATATATACAAATAGTAAAACAATTACAATATATAAAGGCACAGAAATGTCATATAATCAGGCAACAAAATAAGAAAAAAATTTATAGTACAATAGATGGAAATAGGAGGATATGCATTTCCGGCGTTACAACTTATCTACATTGAGATACAATTGCCATTCCCTGCACCATGCATCAATTCGTTGCAGATATATGAAACATCAGGATGCATCGAGTGTAGAAGTGTGGTGTGGGGTAGTGAACCATCAGCTCATAGGCCATTTTTCATAGACAGAACACTGAATGCACACAAGTATCGCAGCCTCCTATCAGACCATCTCTGCAGACTGCACACTGGAAGAAAGCTTTGCTATCAACACGATGGCTGTTCAGCCCATAGTGCAGGAATTACTACTGCGTGTGGTTGCAAATAATTAGATTCGATACAGAGAACCCGTACATCGGCCAGCCCTTTCCCCAGATTTGGCGCCTATAGAGTTTCTTCTGTGTGGAAAGGTGAAAGACACTGTCTACAAGCTGTTACCAGCTACACCCAATGATATACAATGTTATATACAGCAGCCTGCTAGCACATGTAGAGCAGTCATCCCATGCCAGACTGAAAGCGTGTGCTGCTGTTGCTGGTGATCATTTCGAACACAACCTGTGATGGTCAAATGTCTCATTACTGGTCAGAATGCACAAAGCTAGTGTATGGGGTTGTGTTTTTCTTTTGCAAATGCTACCACAGTTATTGTACAACAGACGGCGTGGAAACTTTTCAAAATACAGTATCAGAATTCTGCAACAAACACTATTGACATTCTAATTTACCCTACTTTTAGTTGTTAATGTCAATAGGCACTGTTCCATTTCAAAAAGTGTTTGCTTTTTTCAAGAAATACACTTTCTAAGTATTATTACAATCGGTTGATTGGCTAGCAATAAGAGCACCTCACTACCAATCCATTCTGTGGAAACCGCACGTCAATAGCAATTTCTGTTTCTGGAATAGCTATGATGCAAGTTTCAGGTAATTCAGCCTGTACATTACGCTGTGTGCAGCACTGCCTCGTGCCACAACTTTCGTGTGCATGAATATCTGAAGCACATTAAGCAGTACATAAGAACAACACAGCCACTGCAGTTTAGTATGTCATGCCTAATAACTGGGCTTCGACTTTAATCATACATGCAGACAAAAGCGATGAAATATGGAAGTTTGGGTCAGTCCAGGCAGCCGAGGCGGTCAACACGAACTCTCGTCTTAGGCGTAAGATAAGGGTTTTAGTCCCAGCCCAGCACAAACTTTCATTGTTGCCAATGCATAGTGCAGCCAAAGTTTAGCCACATTCACGAATGCGCACAAATGATTCTCATATAGATATACTACTTTTCTCAGTATCCGGCACAGTTAAGCATTCACTTACTTTCGTGCCGAGCACAGTGAAGCCCCCACTTTTATGAGTGTTTGTCGTAACATTACTTATCTATCCAGTTCTCTGGAAATGATTATGTTTAGGTTTGAGTTTATGTGAACAAATTGCCTCCTTCTGCATGACACTGTACTTCTTTAGCCACTAACACATTTTCCAAAACATCTTGTACACCTGTTACTTATCCATTTTTGAAATTCCGTACCTGGTGCAAGGCTGGTTTATTCGTCCCCTCCAAAATTCCATTATCTGGACCATACTGTTTTTACTGTAACTATCTATTACGGCCATGACAATGGACTCCAATTGACTTTAACAAGTCTAACATAATATTACAGTGGTCTTAATACTTTCCATCATCCACTATAAGTGCTTTTCTGTTGACGTACGGCTACTATTTACTACAATAATAATAATAATAATAATAATAATATTCACACTGGGTAACAGAACTAAAGTTTTTCATGTGTAAAAACAGGGCATTACTTATTCTATAAAAGCAGATTAATAGCTGATTACTTTTATTTCACTGTAGTTCAATTATGGTCTTTATGTACTCAGTGGTACTTTACTATATTTGTAATAATAATAATAACGAAATTACAAAGGACTTTTGGTCCCTGAACCATGGGTGGATTTTCCATGGTTCAAATGGCTCTAAGCACTGTGGGACTTAACATCTGATGTCATCAGTCCCCGAGACTGAGAACTACTTAAACCTAATCTAAGGACTTGACATCTGATGTCATCAGTCCCCTAGACTTAGAACTACTTAAACTTAACCTAAGAACATCACATACACTCATGCCCGAGGCAGGATTCGAACCTGCGACCGTAGCAGCAGCGCGGTTTCGGACTGAAGAGCCTAGAACCACTCGGCCACAGCGGCCGGCGATTTTCCATCTCTATCAATTGCTTACAAGCACTAATGAAAGTATTTTTTATGCCCTTGTGGGAATATAATTCCTTAACTTTGAAACGTCCCCTTTGAACAATTATGCAAGACTGTACTTAACCTGACACACAATATTTTGTTAGCGCAACGCAATCTGACTTTCAAAATTCCCTGAGAAAGAATGGCCCTGACTAACATTAAACTATACCTTTCACAAATCACTTACCTCACAAAAATCTTCGCTGCTCAAGCTACTGCAATACAGTGAGCGCCACTACTGCCAGCTAAATAAAAGATTCAAACTATGGAAAGCACTAACTACTGATAGGGATAGTTAGCAAATGAAAGATATTAATAGAGAACAAACAATGTATTTACCTTGATATCATCATATATAAATATAGCAGTTCATGACAAATTACAAATCTCCGCCATCTCTCTCCCCATATCCACCACTGCTGGCGGCTCACCTGCAACTGCGCAACGCTACACGCTGTTCACATCCAGCTGCCGCTGCCCAACACTACAATGGCAGACAACAATGTAAACTAGCCACAGACTGCACACAGCACAGCCAGTGATTTTCATATTGAGCGCTACGTAACATTGCCAATAAGAAAACATAAACAGCCTACTTACATAGCCCCCATGCTCCCCACAAAAAATTTTACAAATTGGTTTGGGCAGTGCCCAATACAGATTTGAAAAAAAATTTCATAATTACAATAACAAAGATATCAAATGCACACACTTATTGATACAACGTTGGTCAAAAGCTCAAATTTTCTCACAGTCCATAAAGACAGTCCTAATCGTACATAACAGTAGAATAGCAGTGTTTTTCTCAAAGTCTGAGCAGTAAAAGAAAATGCACACGGAAGTAGTGGATTTCCATGCAGTCTTGAAGAAGTAGCGTTGTCCTTCCAACGGAAAGACAGTGCTGACTCTTGACATGCTGACAGATAATGGGCCACAACAGAGCAAACCCACAGCAGAGTCAGTCGTAGTTTGGAAGAATATTGGTAGGTAAGTCATCACAGAGCAGACCCACTGTAGTCCTGGTAGAGAGTATGGTATTGGTGGGCCACCAGAGGTGCAGACCCACTGTAGTCCTTGTAGAGATAATGGTATTGGTGGGTCATCATAGATGCAGACCCACTGTAGTCCTTGTAGAGATAGCCAGCAGCCATCTGTTGTGACTGTGAAGGTGGACAATCACCATTGCAGAGTCTTGCGGATAATATAGCAAGTCCATAAACCACCACTTGTGCACTCACAAAGTTTTCGGAACTGTCCTTAGAACCAGCAATGCTGTTATCCAGTCCCTTGCTGAATTAGTAACACACGTGCAAACACTAACAGTCCCAACTTCTCACATATTGTCCATATACTATGACCAACAGAAACGTGTGCAGTGAAATGGAACTTACAAGTTAATAATATGATGAACTGGTGTCAATTACAATTTTATAACATAAGAATACAATTACAAAGGTACAAAATACATCATTAAAGAACATAACAATTCAGATAACATTTGTAGTAACAAACTTTACAAAAGAATCGAAATAACATATACATCAGTGTTACAGGAATTATGACATAAGTGAATATATAAAATAATGAGAATAGCTTTCGAAACATTAATTTCACACATGCGCATTAAATCAGAACAGAATAAATAATGTCTAAACATCTTTACAAAGAAAATAACATAGTATTTGAAAAATTCTACAACATAAATCTTATTAGCTAAACACATAAAGACAGGAAAAAGACAAATACACAAGGGTACATATACACATACCAGAATAACACAGGAGAAAAGGACAGGGTTTGTTTTCAGTGTAACATTTGGTACTGCAGTATTTTGCGAACAAAACCTTTTTTGTTCTTGGAGATCTCCCTTCGTTCATCATTATTCCCAAAAAGTCCTATCTAAGCCTGCTTTCTGTATTCTGTTCATATTTCTTTCAAAATAATTATTTCTGATTGTACAATACTCATTTGGGCCCAAATCTTTTTTATATAACTTCGCAATGCATTCTTTACCTATTCTCCATAGTCAGTTTCTCTTATAGTCTACCCCCTCTTAAGCTAACTTAAATCTACTGAGCTCAGATGCTAAACTAAGGGACGAGGCAATGCAGCAGCATATAAAACAATTAATATAAACAGCAATGGAAAAAAATGGAAAATCGCAAAGCAAGCTACAGTAAATCTAAATTACCAAGCAATTCAACATTACAACTAATATGAGGCAATGCGCAAAAAAAAAAAAAAAATCAGGCTTAGCAGAGTAACACAAATTAAAATTCAGCAACACTATGCCTGGCAAACAGTAGCAGAAAATGATATACGTAAACATGACAAAGCTCAAGCAGAAAAAATATTACACTAAAAATGGCCATGTCTAATACCTATGTCACATCTTAACACTAGAGTGATGCATCACAATTTATTCTACAAAAGAAATTACCAAGTACTTGAAAAGAAAATTATGAATGCAGTTCCTGTGAAGGTAAATGTCGCTTTGTGCTCCCTCATTTTTTTAAAAAAATTATTATTTACTCGATCTGTAGACAGAAAATATTTATATTAGTACATCTATAAAATTTTATTTTAACCAATGCTGCAGTTCAGCTAGAAACTAGATATCAAATGAAATAAGCAACTATGTACAAAGCAAAGCGTAAGAACATCGTTCAATAGTCATGTGGCATTTCATAAGAAGTAAAAAAATCTCTCATCTAGAAAGACAGTAGTCACAGTCAGGTGTGTAGACAAACTATTTCTTGTCATTTCATTAGGCATTTCAGTAAATATCAGAAAGTACGATATGTTTCCAAGTAATTAGCGTGTCGGATTTGCGATGCTTTCTCTAAAGGAATGACAATGGCCAGGATAATGGCCTCCCTTTTTTTTTTCCTTCCTGTGCTCTGAAAGGCACGCGCCAATGGCCCTCTCTCCAGGCGTCCGACACAGCTGGGTGCCCACGACGCATTACGTGCAGGTGGTCACTTAACTTTCTTACGGAAATGTAAGACAGCAGTTTCCGCTACAGTGACAGTCTCACATAAAAATATTTCACAGGTCAAGAACTAGCGTTGCAAATCTGTAGAAAGAAAATCCTATAAATATAAGTGTCCAAATAAAATATTCGTCAGCATTGTGATACAGTCACGAATTTACGCACATTTCATAACTCTTAAAGTACGATTCTTGGTTTCCAACATACTTCTTATTCCTCATATACGGTAGCATCATCTTATTGATCATAAACATATCTCAACAGCATAGTACACATCGTCGTCGTAATAATAACATCATAACACCTCAGTCAAATCTCAAAAACGTCATAGCTTTCTGCAATAATTTCAAAACCTAAAAAAAATTCTCTGCTCATTTCAATATTGTCATCTACCTCAAATGTACTTTAAAATCATGCTCCCTTACCAAATACATCATTCAAAGCTCTCATAGTATCACAATGATTCCGAAAAAATATGAACAGTTTACAAAGTACAGACAAAATACAGTTTCATAAGTGTGAAGTTATCCAACTGTGTAATTGCGTAAACATGTGTCACTGATGTAGTAAAAAAATGTTTGTTTCTCTGTTAAATAATCAGGTAGCAGTGTAATTCTGTGTTGGAGAAATATGGTATCGATGCGTAAAGTTGTATAAGCAAATACCATATTAGCTAGGGTTCCTTGTGGTTGCCACACACATGGTACACAAAGTAAGCGTGTACCCCCCTGAGGATTAATGTAATTATACCCTCAGGTGTTACAGATTACACCAATGGAATGAAATATATCACGGAAAACTTTCTTTGTAATTCAAAAATCTTTAAAAATAAATGTTTTAAGTATAAAATTGATCACTCAAATACGTGTACTGTAGCGCTAAATGTGCGACTTGCTGTAAGATAATTCTGTGGAAGTGTCGTAGTTATCGTCCTCCGAAAGCTAAGTTCTGCTGAAGTCAATGTACTTACCTCATGATAAACAAAAGTGAAATGCTTTGCGTATAGATATCGTAGTTATTATGCTTATTGGCGTGATGAAGAAAGTACTGTACAGTAACGTATTGTTGTGCCACGAAAAAGGCTGTCTCATTGTTGCTATACCACAAAAGTTACTACTAAAACATGTTTTTCTTTCCAGAATAAAACAGAAAACTGTGCAGATATAAAACAGATACACCGCAAAAGCCACATTGTAAATTGTCACTCATTAGTAGCGTCGTGATAAAACCGTGTAGTTGTCACATAAACTAACCACTGTGTCGTCTGGTATCTCACAGAAAGTACTTTAAACCCAGAATGTATTTTCAAGTAAACCAAAATGTTGCATTAAAATCTCATTAGCAGTACCAGTATAGGTTCCAAGTATGTAAGCCTGATAGTCGTTACGTAATCGTGCAACTAACAAGCAAGAATGTACAAATACAACACTGTGTCGTCTGTTCACTATAACAATGCATTCGTCATTTCTGTTTAAATAAGTTCTCTTGGTTCTTGATTGGATATTTAACTTCAAACATTGTTGTATGTTAACAGATTCTAAGTCTGACAACGCTTACTAGCAATGTAAAGTGAAAAGTTATATGGCAAAGACAAAGTTAAAAAGCAGATTATCTTTCGATAAATGGTTTTACATGTGAAATGTGGTGTAAACCTTTACTCTTCCTAGTACGCAGAGTTTCAACTTCAACGCAATTATCATGTGGTATACGTTGGATTCTGTAAGGTCCATTGTAAACTAGAAAGAATTTGTGACTCAAGTGTTTCTTCTTATGTGACAACGAATGAGCTTTAACGAGAACTTTCTGACCAATATACAATTTCTTTGCATTTGATTTACTGTGTAGTTTTCTCCTTTTGTCTGCTGCAGATTTTATATTTTTAAGAGCCAAATCAATTATGTCTTTGTGTCGAAGTTTACGTGTATTCGGGAAAGGTACAAGCTCTCTGATTCTGTTCGGTGGTTCTTCATTCTTTAGTACAAGAGTAGGTGGTAAAGTAGTGGAGTCGTGAGGCATTTCATTCAGCACGTTTTGAAATAAGTGTAAATATCTGTCCCAATGCTGATGCTTCCTGTGACAATAAAGTCTGCAAAGCTTATTGATTTCTTTCATAATCCGTTCAGACGGGTTACAATGTGGTGAGTACAATGAAATAAAAACAGGTTTTATTTTATGGTTGCGAAGCATGCGTGATCAAACAGCAGATCTGAATTGCGGTCCGTTATCTGAAATGACTTTACTAACGTGTCCAACTTCACGTAAGAAATTTTTAACAGAGGCGTTGGATACAGATCGTCCAGTGGCTTTACGTAACGGAGTGAAAGAAACAAATTTTGAAGTAAGTTCAACAGCGACTAGAACGTACGAAAATCCATTAGATGTTCTGACAAGCGGTCCCAAGAGATCTACAGCAGCAAATTCTTTTAATTTAGAAGGAATGATAGGAAACAACGGAGCACGATGTGAGACAGTAGATGGTTTCGCCTTTTGACAAAGTTTACAAATAGACAAGACTCTTCGAATTCGCTTTTCCATATTGTTAAAATAACAAGTTATTCGAAGAATATGATAACATTTTCGTGTGCCAAAATGTGCGTAGCTGAAATAAATGTACCAAATGAGCTTATTAACAAAATCGTCTGGAATGCAAAGTACCCATAGCTTGTCATCAACAGTGCAGCGTTTGAACAGTATGTTGTTTCTAACCAGATAATAATGCCGAATCTGTGTGTGTGTCTTTTCATGCCATTTGCTCTTGATGTCTTTCCAAATCGGATCTTTATCTTGTTCATGAGCAATGTCCTTTAAAGATGTAGTGATGAAGTTTTCAAAGGCGACTTTCTGAATGTAAAGAATACTGAAATTTTTCTCGAGGTTGCCTTCTGTGGTACTTTTCTCACGCCCAGCCGGTGCGCGTGACAGTGCGTCCGCAACAATGTTCTCCTTGCCGGGAATGTAGACTATTGTGAAGCGGAATTCTTGCAGATACAATGCCCAACGTTTTAACCTGTCATGATTTAATTTTGAAGACATAAGAAATTGTAATGCACGATGATCACTGTATACTTTTACGTGCTTACCAGAAAGAAAGAAACGGAATTTGTTAAATGCCCAAACGATTGCTAAAGCTTCTAATTCAGTAACGGAATAATTTTTTTCAGATTTTGTTAGCACTCGGCTAGCAAAAGCAATGATTTTCTGAACAGTAATGTCATTTTCTATGGCTTCTTGAAATAAATGAGCACCAAGACCGACTTTAGAAGAATCCGTGCTAAGGCAGAAATCTTGTGACAGATCAGGATGAGCTAGTATTGGCGCGTGAAGTAACGCTTCTTTCAAAGAATTGAATTCCAACTGTGCTTGTTCGTCCCAGTTCCAAATAATATTTTTTCCAGTGAGAGAACAAAGTTTTGGTGTAACTAGAATTTGCATATTCAGAAAACGACGGTAAAAATTTACGAGACCTAGAAAACTTCGGACTTGTCTTTTTGTGGATGGAACTGGAATGGCTCTGATTGCTTCTAACTTTTCAGGATCCGGCTGAATGCCTTCAGAAGAAATAATATGTCCCAAAAACTTCACCTTTGACCTACCGAATTCAGACTTTTCCAAGTTAACTGTAATTCCAGATTCTGCAAAAATACGTAACAAACTGTTGAGGATGCGATTATGTAGTTCCCATGAAGCTTCTGCTATTAGAATATCGTCCACATATAAGGTGATGTGACGTTTTAAGAACTCAGGTAATATGGAGTTTAGCCCGCGAATGAATGCTGCTGAAGAAATGTTCAAACCAAAGGGAAGTTTCCGAAACTGATAACAAACGCCGAAACAAAGGAAAGCTGTGTATTTTCTACATTCTGGATGAAGTTCGATCTGATAAAAGCTGGATCTGAGATCAGTGGAAGACAACACTTTTACACCATTAAAATTTTGAAGAAGTTCTTCCAACGTTTGCGGCCTGTCTGTTTCAGGAATAATGATAGTATTGATTTGTCTCGAATCTAAGACAAGTCTGATCGATCCATTTTTCTTTTCAACAACATGTAATGGATTGTTGTATGAGCTTACTGCAGGCTCAATAATGCCCTCGTCAAGCATAGATTGTATTTCTGTTCTAACACGGTCCCTATAATGTGCTGGAATTACATATGGTCTAACACAAAATTTAGTATGCTCACGAACACGAAATTGGTATTGAAATCCCTTGATTGTTCCTGTTTTATGAGTAAAAACTGTGGAATGTGCTTGTAAAATCTCAAAAAGGTCCTGCCTATCAGTGTCATTACGATTCTCAATTGTTTGAATTTTATTCTGAATTAACTTATTAATGTCAAATGCGCCGTCGATATCATCCCTGTCAGTACTTGCAGAGTGATTGTTAGTGTCTAGTTCCGTAGAAAATTCCGAACTGTTGTCTAACAGAAGGTAAAGCCGATTAATTTCCTCGTCATGGTTTGAGAGCCAATCTTCAAATTTCAAAGCTATTGACTTACCTTCTTTCTCTAAACTTATTTCAGCATCGTGAAAGTTTAAGATTGCTTTGTATTCATTCAAAAAGTCTACTCCCAGTATAATTTCCGTCGACAATAATGGAACAATAAGAAAGCTCATAGAGAAGCTGTGGCTTTGACAAAAGAATTCTAAGTTGGTTTGTTGGCGTACATCTACACTTTTTCCAAAGATTGCACCTTGTAATTTAATCTTACGTAACGGAAGTGTGGGACAATCGTTCGATTTGTTGCATTTGCTAAAGGCTGTTTCACTAATTACTGAAATGGGACTGCCAGAGTCAAGTACTGCCGTAAATTTTACATCATTTACTGTAATGTGAATCACAGGATATGCAATGTTGTTATGTTTTATGTCGTGTTCCTGGAGTAAGATGTCCCTAACGTCTTCCATTTTTACGTAATTACTAGCTACGGCAGCTGCGTCGTTAGTGTCATAAGTACGTTTTGTGGCTGCCATCGGTGTGAGTCATTGCCTATTGTCTCTTTGTTGGCGCGTGTCGTTATTGGGGTTTGGAGACCTAACTTCTACAAATTCACCCTGACGAGAGGGCCCTGCTCTGTTTGAATCCCGCCAGTTCTGATGCAGTTCAGGTCTATCGTTACGATCATATCGTCTGTCGTCATGTCGGTAGATGCCATAGTTTCTTTCTTGTCGGTCACATGGTGGAGAATTTCTCCCTGAATCGAAACTGCGCGCTGGACCGTTGCGTCTAAAGTTATTCTGTCTCCCCTGATAATATTTATTTTGGTTCCCATATTGTCTGTTTCTCTGATTGTCTCTGTGATAGTCATTACCACGGAGAGGTGATCTTTCCCTGTAGTTATTACTACTCTGCCAACGGTTGTCATACGGGTGGTGTCTGTTTTGGTCACGATTTGTGTTGTGAGAATAGCCTTGTCGTGTCCAGTTATTACTTCTTTCATCGCGGATTTGCGACGGATGTGACCTGTAATTGTTGTGTTCCTGGTTTCGCGTTCCGCGATTGTCAGTGTCAATTTCTAATTCTTGTAAGAGTCCCTGAAATGCTTCAATGTCGTCTTTGCAACGTCCTGCCAAAATAATATGTCGTAAATGTTCAGGCAGTTTGATTAAGCAAATGCGGATGAGTTCTGAGGGGCTGTATGGGTTTGAAAGATACTGATTCTTATGTAACATGTCTTCAAAATATTTGACAAGACTGCAAAATTCACATTGTTCGAAATGTTTCATCATTATGATGCTATGTTTTACTCGGTCTTGTGTGGCTTGAGACCAATATGCTGAGAGGAAGGCATGATAAAATTCTCCTTCACTGCGACAATCGTGAATGACCGATCGCATTCTTACAGCTGGTTCATTCTCTAAGTAGCCACACATAAATTCTAATCTGTGTAATAACGACCAGTTGGGAGGAAAACAATGAGAGAATTGATGGAGCCATGCTTGTGGATGAATGTCGTTGCCTGAATTCTTAAATGTTTTGAATTTACGTGTAGTAATGAACAGCTTATAGTCAAAATCATCATGTCGGCGAGTCGCATATCGGTCATTGTTAGGTCGTGTCGGCCGTTCCATCTCGAAATTCGGTGCACATTGCCAGTTTCTTTCATAACTTCCGAAATGCCCTGTGTTATTATTTTGTGGCTTTTGCGTATTTCTAAGTTCCTCTTCCCGTGTTGGAGCGCGAGTGTCTTCTGAAATACGTAATTCTTGTAGTACCTGTGCCAGCTGATCTTGTACTTCCCGGATTTCTCTTTGGTGTTGCGTATCAATTTGATTCAGATTTTGTTTCAGTTTCCTAATTTGTTCGCTCTGTTCTGTGTCATTAAAGACTACCGGTTTTGCGTCATTCAGATTATCATCTACCTTCGTAGATAAATTATTTAGCTGATCCGAAAGTTCAACTACTTTCTCTGATAATGAACACATTTCCTCAGTGTGTTTTTCTGAACCAAGCTTCAGAGTGTCCATTTGTGTTGAAATCGAATCTACTGTGTCCTTTAAGTTTTCCTGAGTTTTTGCAAGTTGCGTAACCGAATCGGTAGATGCAACTGAGTCAATTTTAGCCCACAAGGTCTCATGATTTTCATGAACAATGGTTTGCAGTTCTTTTATGGCTGCTTCGTGATTCTGTAATGCATTTTCATGCCGCGAAAAAATAGGTTGAAAATGCTCACAAATTTGTGTTTTTACGTCATTACACACTTTCTGACATTTCGATTCAATGTTATGTAACTCAGCAGTTAAATCCTCACGTGTTTGTTCGAGAGTTTGTTCCAATGAGTCTAACTTTTGAAGCTTTTGCTGTGTTTGTCTCTGATTTTGTTCCATTGTGTGTAACTGTTGCTGTGTTTGTTTCTGATTTTGTTCAAGCGTTGTGTCTAACTTTTGTAGCCTTTGTCCCATTTGTTGCATTAACTCTAATAACAATGCACTGGTGTCTGAAACATGTTCCTCAGTGCTTTTCGGCAGTGAATTTGCACCGGCAACATTCACATTTTGACAAGCGGAAAACGTGTCTTGACTCATTTGAGAAAACGGTGAGGACGCAAAACCCGAATCTACAGTGTTTGCAAAATTGTGTCCTATCATTTCGGATTCCTGAGGCGAGCTGTTGCCGACCGATCGATCGATAATGCTTCCCTGTTCACTACCTGTTTCACTGCCTACGCCATTGTTTGACGCCCGCTCCATTTCCCTATGCACAGTTACCAAATTACTACTTTGAATATTAGTTAATTCATTACATGGTGGGGCCAACACACTGCTTTCGTCTTCACTGTCATTTCTCAGTTTACTTTGGAGCCGAGTGTTACGTTTTTCACACGCCATTATTGTCACAATATTTCACACGATAACACAGAAAAGCACAATTTGAAGAGCAAAGATAGGGGAATACATTAACATAGCACTGAAAATAATATCTAGTTAATTACCAGCGCAGCTGCGAAATACTTGGTGCAAATCTACATGCATGCCACAACTGTTTTACAGTACAACAATGAAAGACTGCAACTACAAAGGAGATTCTCTCTACAATTACGCACTAGCAATAAACAAAAGCTACACTAAATACACAAACTACAAGAAAAAATCAGAAGATTCCAGTGAGGTATCCTAGGCTAAGGGTCGACATATGAAACGTCCCCTTTGAACAATTATGCAAGACTGTACTTAACCTGACACACAATATTTTGTTAGCGCAACGCAATCTGACTTTCAAAATTCCCTACAAAAGAATGACCCTGACTAACATTAAACTATACCTTTCACAAATCACTTACCTCACAAAAATCTTCGCTGCTCAAGCTACTGCAATACAGCGAGCGCCACTACTGCCAGCTAAATAAAAGATTCAAACTATGGAAAGCACTAACTACTGATAGGGATAGTTAGCAAATGAAAGATATTAATAGAGAACAAACAATGTATTTACCTTGATATCATCATATATAAATATAGCAGTTCATGACAAATTACAAATCTCCGCCATCTCTCTCCCCACATCCACCACTGCTGGCGGCTCACCTCCAACTGCGCAACGCTACGCGCTGTTCACATCCAGCTGCCGCTGCCCAATACTACAATGGCAGACAACAATGTAAACTAGCCACAGACTGCACACAGCACAGCCAGTGATTTTCATATTGAGCGCTACGTAACGTTGCCAATAAGAAAACATAAACAGCCTACTTACAACTTCCTTACTAAATGGATAAGCTAATAGGTAACTGCCCTCCTGGGGAATCCTTCCTATTTGGAATTAAGCTGCCCCCAACCCTCTCTCGTAGTGTAATGAGTCATATATTCATATAACGTGATTATGTCATTTTCAGTGTACTGTCCCACATCAGGACTGTAACCGATTGTGTTTCCATCGCATCTCATTTTATTAATACAAGCTGGGTCGCGTCTTACATTGCGTACACCTCTGTAAAGTGATAATCGTCTCCATTACATTATGGTATCATCGATATTCAACCACAGGTCAGTGGGAACCTGTCGCCTGGTCTGATAAACCACGCTTCTTGTCACATGAGATCGATGGTAGAGTCTGGGTAGGTTACTCACTCGAACGGCTATTCAAAACATGCACAGCACCAGGGATGCAAGCTTACTGGAGCAGTAATAAAAAAGAAAATGTTCAAATGTGTGTGAAATCTTATGGGACTTAACTGCTAAGGTCATCAGTCCCTAAGCTTACACACTACTTAACCTAAATTACCCTAAGGACAAACACACACACCCATGCCAGAGGGTGGACTCGAACCTCCGCCAGGACCAACCGAAGCAGTAATAACCTATGAGCACATTCACTTGAATTTCCATAGGACCTATGGCAGTAATCGAAGGCATCAGTCAGTTGCGGTCTACGTGAACATTACTGCGGCCATTTGCACCTCTTCATGCTTGATGTCGCTCGCCATGAAGACGGCATCTTTCAACAGGACAACTGTCTGTGTCGCAAACTTGCAATCGTCCTACAGTGATATGAGTAATATGACTGCGATCTCATGTTGATGTCTTGGTCAGCAAATTAGCCTAACCTGAACTCGCTGGAACTCATTTGGGACGCTATCGGGCACCACCTACGCGTCCACACACAACGCCCTGGTAATTTAGGAAATTGCGTTGGCCGGTACAGACACATCTGTTGCCACATACCGACGTTTCGAATACATACCACGCAGAATCACTGCTGCTAAAGGTGGACCAAAGCGCTTTTGAGCAGATGGCCATAACCTTTTCGCATGACTGGGGTAACCGCGTAACTACTGGGGAGAAGTCTCGATTTTTACAATCTTGTGTGGAGGATGATGTTTAATGTATTAGGCTTAGTTGCTGGAAGCTTCACGCATTGTTTTCTGCGGTAAATTAGAACACTGACCGCGAAAAATTTGTTCATCTAACAAAGAAGGGAAGAAAATGTTTTCACGCTCTGTCGACGAAAAGTTAATTGAGATTGAGAACAAGCTCAGATTAGTGAAGGATGAGAAAGGAATCGTCATACAAAGGAACTGTTCCATAACTCGCCTTAAGTAGTACAACGGGGATAAAGTGGAGAACTTAGGAAGACCAGATGGGCATTTGTATGCCGCTCTTCCATAATGTGAGCTCAGTGGCTTAACGGCTGCGTCACTTCATGGACGCCATTTTCCAGGATTGGGAATCCCCTCTCTCGCAGAAGATTTGGATGATACAAATGCTGTTTGCGTTTGAAACACTTTGTTGTGCGAAAGACGATACTACAATCGGTATTATGTACCTGCACTGAACTGTTTTCTTTTTTTTTTTTTAATTTAGATACACCCGGTTTCTATGCGGCATAATATTTTCGATGAAAAAAACACCAGTATTATTTTCCCGACTCGTATCCGACAATGCTACGCAGACTTCTTTATCTTGTAAACATCCAAAGGATGGAAACCATAACTACTTTTACCCTAATGAGCTATTCACAGCTTTGCGGAGACAGTATTCTTTTCTGTTCTCTTCCAAGAGCCCACATGTTCCTTGTCATCTAACCGTTCAGTCAAATGCTCAATACCTTTAATATAGGTCTATCGCCTTTTAAATGATACCGCACAAAATCACTGCAAACATATTTACACTACTGCCCAGTAAAATTGCTACACCACGAAGATGACGTGCTACAGACGCGAAATTTAACCAACAGGAAGAAGATGCTGTGATATGCAAATGATTAGCTTTTCAAAGCATTCACACAAGGTTGGCCCCAGTGGCGACACCTACTACGTGCTGACATGAGGAAAAATGGTTCAAATGGCTCTGAGCACTATGGGACTTAACCTCTGAAGTCATCAGTCCCCTAGAACGTAGAACTACTTAAACCTAACTAAAATAAGGACATCACACACATCCATGCCCGAGGCAGGCATCGAACCTGCGACCGTAGCGGTCGCGTGGTTCCAGACTGTAGCGCCTAGAACCGCACGGTCACTCCGGCCGGCTGACATGAGGAAAGTTTCCAAACGATTTCTCATACATAAACAGCAGTTGACCGGCGTTGCTTGGTGAAACGTTGTTGTGATGCCTCGTGTAAGGAGGAGAAATGCGTACCATCACGTCTCCGACTTTGATAAAGGTCGGATAGTAGCCTATCGCGATTGCGGTTTATCGTATCGCGACATTGCTGCTCGCGTTGGTCGAGATCCAACGACTGTTAGCAGAATATGGAATCGGTGGCTTCAGGAGGGTAATACGGAACGCCGTGCTGGATCGCAACGATCTCGTACACTATCAGTCGAGATGACAGGCATCTTATCCGCATGGCTGTAACGGATCGCGCAGCCACGTCTCGATCCCTCAGTCAACAGATGGGGACGTTTGCAAGACAACAACCATCTGCACGAACAGTTCGACGACGTTTGCAGCAGCATGGACTATCAGCTCGGAGACCATGGCTGCGGTTACCCTTGACGCTGCATCACAGACAGGAGCGCCTGCGATGGTGTACTCAACGACGAACCTGGGTGCACGAATGCAAAACGCCATTTTTTTCGGATGAATCCCGGTCATGATGGTCGCATCCGTGTTTGGCGACATCGTGGTGAACGCACATTGGAAGCGTGTATTTGTCATCGCCATACTGGCATATCACCCGGCGTGATGGTATGGGGTGCCATTGGTTACACGTCTCGGTCAGTTCTTGTTCGCATTGACGGCACTCTGAACAGTGGGCGTTACATTTCACATGTGTTACGACCCGTGGCTCTAGCCTTCATTCGATCCCTGTGAAACCCTACATTTCAGCAGGATAATGCACGACCGCATGTTGCAGGTCCTGTACGGGCCTTTCTGAATACAGAAAATGTTCGACTGCTGCCCTGGCCAGCACATTCTCCAGATCTCTCACCAATTGAAAACGTCTGGTCAATGGTGCCGAGCAACTGGCTCGTCACAATACGCCAGTCACTACTCTTGATGAACTGTGGTATCGTGTTGAAGCTGCATGGGCATCTGTACCTGTGCACTCCATCCAAGCTGTGTTTGAATCAATGCACAGGTCGTTATTATGGTCAGAGGTGGTTGTTCTGGGTACTGATTTCTCAGGATCTATGCACCCAAATTGCGTGAAAATGTAATCATATGTTAGTTCTAGTATAATATATTTGTCCAATGAATACCCGTTTATCGTCTGCATATCTTCTTGGTGTAGCAATTTTAAGGGCCAATAGTGTAAAAATGGCCATAAGTACATGATTAACTCCTCCAATGAGTATTTTCAAGCATAAAAGGTAAGTATTTCTTTTCACAGGACCGAAATCCTCTAATATGAGACACGCACTTGTGATCATTTCACTGATAAAGAATGAAGAAACAAGAAGTGCCATTTTATCTCATTGATACTAACCATTCGCTTATGGAACACTTTTTCGTAGAGGCGTAGTTCTTGCGATAGGACGGCCCTGCACACAATGAAGACAGGAGTGACTACGAGGCAGTGCTCTCCGCCGTCATCCTGCTAGTTCCCAGTCTTCCAGACAACACAGTCTCCCTTTTGTGCTGTCACACTAGCTCTTTTCGAACACTCCATCCGCCTGGCGTGTAAGAAATCGCCACTCACGTCCACCGCCTGCTTTTTGTCACTGTAAGACACCGCGTGACCTGCAGCGGAACTTTCCACTTCCGCTACTTGTGTGTCAGTTCACTGCAGCTCCACTGAATCAGCATCTTGGGTACAAAAAAGGTCTGGAACACTCTGCGGAGATGGAATATGTTGTCCTGTAATTGACAAAAAGCTTTAGACTAAAAACTAAACTAAGCTCCTCCCTAACGGTACCGACCGGCCGCCGTGTCTTCCTCACCCATAGGCGTCACTGGATGTGGATATATAGGGGCATGTGGTCAGCACACCGCTCTCCAAAGCCAACAAATTCTACTTTGTTATTGAAATCTCAACATTCTCCACAAGCAAGGACTCTTACGAGGGACGTTTGAAGAGTCCATGCAAAAATAAAAACCACTTACGTGTTTGGGATAAACCTTTTTTTATTTTTAGACATAGTCTTCTTTTAGACTATACACTTTGTCCAACGCTATTCTAATTAGTTGATCCC